>NW_026782887.1:0-88986 GCF_031769215.1 Ylistrum balloti
TCACAATGGTGGAACATTACTATATAAACATTTACATTAGATACACTAACAGTTCAAAATGGTGGGACATTACTATATAAAACACTTACATTAGATATACTGAAACAGTTCACTATGGTGGGACATTACTATATAAAACACTTACATTAGATACACTTTAATAGTTCACTATGGTGGGACATTACTATATAAAACACCTACATTAGATATACTGTAACAGTTCACAATGGTGGGACATTACTCTATGAAACATTTCTATTAGATACTTAGAAATAGTTAACAATGGTGGGACATTACTATATAAACACTTACATTAGATACACTGTAACAGTTCAGAATGTTGGGACATTACTATATAAACACTTACATTAGATACACTGTTACAGTTCAAAATGGTGGGACATTACTATATAAAACACATACATTAGATATACCGTAACAGTTCAAAATGAAGGGACATTACTATATAAAACACTTATATTAGATATACTGTAACAGTTTACAAGGGTGGGACATTATTATATAAAACACTTACATTATATACAATGTAACAGTTCACAATGGTGGGACATTACTATATAAAACACGTACATTAGATACACTGTAACAGTTCACATTGGTGGGATATTACCATATTAAACACTAACATTAGATACAATGTAACAGTTCACAAGGGAGGGACATTACTATATATAACACTTATATTAGATACACTGTAACAGTTCACAATGGTGGAACATTACTATATAAACATTTACATTAGATACACTAAGAGTTCACAATGGTGGGACATAACTATATAAAACACTTACATTAGATACACTGTAACAGTTCACAATGGTGGGACATTACTATATAAAACATTTACATTTGATACACTGTAACAGTTCACAATGGTCGGACATTATTATATCAAACAGTTAGATTAGATATATTGTAACAGTTCACTATGGTGGGACATTACTATATAAAATATTTCCATTAGATACACTGTAACAGTTCACAATGGTGGGACATTACTATATAAAACACTTACATTATATACAATGTAACAGTTCACAATGGTGGGACATTACTATATAAAACACGTACATTAGATATACTGCAACAGTTTACAAGAGAGGGACATTACTATATATAACACTTCTATTAGATACACTGTAAGAGTTCACAATGGTGGGACATTACTATATAAACATTTACATTAGATACACTAACAATTCAAAATGGTGGGACATTACTATCTAAAACACTTACATTAGATAAACTGTAACAGTTCACAATGGTGGAACATTACTATATAAACATTTACATTAGATACACTAAGAGTTCACAATGGTGGGACATTACTATATAAAACACTTACATTAGATATACTGTAACAGTTCACAATGGTGGGACATTACTATATAAAACATTTACATTCGATACACTGAAACAGTTCACAATGGTGTGATATTACTATATAAAACATTTACATTAGATACACTGTAACAGTTCACAATGGTGGGACATTACTATATAAAACACTTACATTAGATACACTGTTACAGTTCACAATGGTGGGACATAACTATATAAAACATTTATATTAGATACACTGTAACAGTTCACAATGGTGGGACATTACTATATAAAACACTTACATTAGATACACTGTTACAGTTCAGAATGGTGGGACATTACTATATAAACACTTACATTAGATATACTGTAACAGTTCACAATGGTGGGACATTACTATATCAAACATTTACATTAGATACACTGTAACAGTTCACAATGGTGGGACATTACTATATAAAAAACTTACATTAGATATACTGTAACAGTTCACAATGTTGGGACTGTACTATATAAAACATTTACATTAAATATACGGTAACAGTTCACAATGGTGGGACATTACTATATAAAACTTTTACATTAGATACACTGTAACATTTCACAAATGTGGGACATTAGAATATAAAACATTTACATTAGATACACTGTAACAGTTCACAATGGTGGGACATTACTATATGAAACATTTACATTAGATACACTGTAACAGTTCACAATGGTGGGACATTACTTTATAAAACATTTATATTAGATATACTGTAACAGTTCACAATGTTGGGACAATACTATATGAAACGTTTACACTAGATACACTGTAACAGTTCACAATGGTGGGACATTACTATATAAAACATTTACATTAGATACACTGTAACAGTTTACAAGGGTGGGACATTACTATATAAAACACTTACATTAGTTACAATGTAACAGTTCACAATGGTGGGACATTACTATATAAAACATTTACATTAGATATACTGTAACAGTTCACAATGGTGGGACATTACTATATAAAACATTTACATTAGATACACTGTAACAGTTCACAATGGTGGGACATTACTATATGAAACATTTATATTTGACACATAGAAATTGTTCACAATGGTGGAACATTACTATATAAAACATTTACATTAGATATACTGTAACAGTTCACAATGGTGGGACATTACTATATAAAACACTTACATTAGATACACTGTAACAGTTCACAATGGTAGGACACTACTATATAAACATTTACATTAGATACATTTTACCAGTTCACAATGGTGGGACATTACTTTATAAAACACTTACATAGGATATATTGTAACAGTTCACTATGGTGGGACATTACTATATAAAACATTTACATTAGATACACTGTAACAGTTCACAATGGTGGGACATTACTATATAAAACATTTACATTAGATACACTGTAACAGTTCACAATGGTGGGACATTGCTATATGAAACATTTTCATTAGATACACTGTAACAGTTCACAATGGTGGGACATTACTTTATAAAACATTTACATTAGATATACTGTAACAGTTCACAATGTTGGGACAGTACTATATGAAACATTTACACTAGATACACTGTAACAGTTCACAATGGTGGGACATTTCTATAGGAAACACTGAGATAAGACATACTGTAACAATACACAATGGTGTGACATTACTATATAAAACATTTATATTAGATACACTGTAACAGTTCACAATGGTGGGACATTACTATATAAAACACTACTATATAAAACACTATATACATTAGATACACTATAACAGGTCACAATTGTAGGACATTACTATATAAAACACTTACATTAGATACACTGTAACAGTTCACAATGGTGGGACATTACTATATAAACACTTACATAAGATACACTGTAACAGTTCACAATGGTGGGACATTACTATATAAAACATTTACATTAGATATACTGTAACAGTTTACAATGTTGGGACTGTACTATATAAAACATTTACATTAAATATACTTTAACAGTTCACAATGGTGAGACATTACTATATAAAACTTTTACATTAGATACACTGTAACATTTCACAAATATGAGACATTAGAATATAAAACATTTTACATTAGATACACTAAACAGTTCACAATGGTGGGACATTACTATATAAAACATTTACATTAGATACACTGTAACAGTTCACAATGGTGGGACATTACTATATAAACATTTACATTAGATACACTGTAACAGTTCACAATGGTGGGACATTACTATATAAAACATTTACATTAGATATACTGTAACAGTTCACAATGGTGGGTCATTACTACATCAAACATTTACATTAGATATACTGTAACAGTTCACAATGGTGGGACATTACTATATAAAACATTTACATTAGATACACTGTAACAGTTTACAAGGGTGGGACATTACTATATAAAACACTTACATTAGTTACAATGTAACAGTTCACAATGGTGGGACATTACTATATAAACACTTACATTAGATACACTGTAATAGTTCACAATGGTGGGACATTACTATATGAAACATTTACATTAGATACACTGTAACAGTTCACAATGGTGGGACATTACTATATAAAACATTTACATTAGATATACTGTAACAGTTCACAATGGTGGGACATTACTATATAAAACATTTACATTAGATATACTGTAACAGTTCACAATGGTGGGACATTACTATATAAAACACTTACATTAGATATACTGTAACAGTTCACAATGGTGGGACATTACTATATAAAACACTTACATTAGATATACTGTAACAGTTCACAATGGTGGGACATTACTATATAAAACATTTACATTAGATACACTGTAACAGTTCACAATGGTGGGACATTACTATATAAACACTTACATTAGATACACTGTAACATGTCACCATGGTGGGACATTACTATATAAAACATTTACATTAGATACACTGTAACAGTTCACAATGGTGGGACATTACTATATAAAACACTTACATTAGATACACTGTAACAGTTCACAATGGTGGGACATTACTATATAAAACATTTACATTAGATACACTAACAATTCAAAATGGTGGGACATTACTATATAAAACACTTACATTAGATATACTGTAACAGTTCACAATGGTGGGACATTACTATATAAAACATTTACATTAGATACACTCTAACAGTTCACAATGGTGGAGCATTACTATATAAACATTTACATTAGATACACTAAGAGTTCACAATGGTGGGACATAACTATATAAAACACTTACATTTACTGTAACAGTTCACAAGACATTACTATATAAAACATTTACATTTGATACACTGTAACAGTTCACAATGGTTGGACATCACTATATAAAACATTTACATTAGATACACTGTAACAGTTCACAATGATGGGACATTACTATATACTGTAACAGTTCACAATGGTGGGACATTACTATATAAAACATTTACATTAGATACACTGTAAAAATTCACTATGGTTGGACATTACTATATAAAACATTTACATTAGATACACTGTAACAGTTCACAATGGTGGGACATTACTATATAAAACATTTACATTAGATACACTGTAACAGTTCACAATGGTGGGAAATTACTATATAAAACATTTACATTAGATACACTGTAACGGTTCACAATGGTGGGACATTACTATATAAAACATTTACATTAGATACACTGCAACAGTTCACAATGGTGGGACATTACTATATAAAACATTTACATTAGATACACTGTAACAGTTCACAATGGTGGGACATTACTATATAAAACATTTACATTAGATACACTGTAACAGTTCACAATGGTGGGACATTACTATATAAAACATTTATATTAGATACACTGTAACAGTTCACAATGGTGGGACATTACTATATAAAACATTTACATTAGATACACTGTAACAGTTCACAATGGTGGGAAATTACTATATAAAACATTTACATTAGATACACTGTAACAGTTCACAATGGTGGGACATTACTATATAAAACATTTACATTAGATACACTGTAACAGTTCACAATGGTGGGACATTACTATATAAAACATTTACATTAGATACACTGTAACAGTTCACAATGGTGGGACATTACTATATAAAACATTTACATTAGATACACTGTAACAGGTCACAATGGTGGGACATTACTATATAAAACATTTACATTAGATACACTGTAACAGTTCACAATGGTGGGACATTACTATATAAAACATTTACATTAGATACACTGTAACAGTTCACAATGGTGGGACATTACTATATAAACATTTACATTAGATACACTGTAACAGTTCACAATGGTGGGACATTACTATATAAAACACTTACATTAGATACACTGTAACAGTTCACAATGGTGGGACATTACTATATAAAACATTTACATTAGATACACTGTAACAGTTCACAATGGTGGGACATTACTATATAAAACATTTACATTAGATACACTGTAACAGTTCACAATGGTGGGACATTACTATATAAAACATTTACATTAGATACACTGTAAAAGTTCACAATGGTGGGACATTACTATATAAAACACTTACATTAGATACACTGTAACAGTTCACAATGGTGGGACATCACTATATAAAACATTTACATTAGATACACTGTAACAGTTCACAATGGTGGGACATTACTATATGAAACAATTACATTAGATACACTGTAACAGTTCACAATGGTGGGACATTACTATATAAAACAATTACATAGGATGCAATCTAAAAGTTCACAATGGTTGGACATCACTATATCAATCATTTACATTAGATACACTGTAACAGTTCACAATGGTGGGACATTACTATATAAAACATTTACATTAGATACACTGTAACAGTTCACAATGGTGGGACATTACTATATAAAACATTTACATTAGATACACTGTAACAGTTCACAATGGTGGGACATTACTATATAAAACATTTACATTATACACTGTAACAGTTCACAATGGTGGGACATTACTATAAAACACTTACATTAGATACACTGTAACAGTTCACAATGGTGGGACATTACTATATAAAACATTTACATTCGATACACTGTAACAGTTCACAATGGTGGGACATTACTATATAAAATATTTCCATTAGATACACTGTAACAATACACAATGGTGTGACATTACTATATAAAACATTTATATTAGATACACTGTAACAGTTCACAATGGTGGGACATTACTATATAAAACACTTACATTAGATACACTGTTACAGTTCACAATGGTGGGACATTACTATATCAAACATTTACATTAGATACACTGTAAAAATTCACAATGGTGGGACATTACTATATCAATCATTTACATTAGATACACTGTAACAGTTCACAATGGTGGGACATTACTATATAAAACATTTACATTAGATATACTGTAACAGATCACAATGGTGGGACATTACTATATAAAACATTTACATTAGATACACTGTAACAGTTCACCATGGTGGGACATTACTATATAAAACATTTACATTAGATACACTGTAACAGTTCACAATGGTGGGACATTACTATATAAACATTTACATTAGATACACTGTAACAGTTCACAATGGTGGGACATTACTATATAAAACATTTACATTAGATACACTGTAAAAATTCACTATGGTTGGACATTACTATATGGAACATTTATGTTAGATACACTGTAACAGTTCACAATGGTGGGACATTACTATAAAACATTTACATTAGATTACTGTAACAGTTCACAATTATTACTATATAAAACATTTACATTAGAACATGTAACAGTTCACAATGGTGGAACATTACTATATAAAACATTTACATTAGATATACTGTAACAGTTCACAATGGTGGGACATTACTATATAAAACACTTACATTAGATATACTTTAACAGTTCACAATGGTGGGACATTACTATATAAAACATTTACATTAGATACACTGTAACAGTTCACAATGGTGGGACATTACTATATATAACACTTACATTAGATACACTGTAACAGTTCACAATGGTGGGACATTACTATATCAAACATTTACATTAGATACACTGTAACAGTTCACAATGGTGGGACATTACTATATCAAACATTTACATTAGATACACTGTAAAAATTCACAATGGTGGGACATTACTATATGAAACATTTATATTAGATACACTGTAACAGTTCACAATGGTGGGACATTACTAAATCAAACATTTACATTAGATACACTGTAACAGTTCACAATGGTGGGACATTACTATATGAAACATTTATAGTAGACACAAAGATATTGTTCACAATGGTGGAACATTACTATATAAAACATTTACATTAGATATACTGTAACAGTTCACAATGGTGGGACATTACTATATAAACACTTACATTAGATACACTGTAACAGTTCACAATGGTGGGACATTACTATATAAAACATTTACGTTAGATACACTCTAACAGTTCACAATGGTGGGACATTACTATATAAAACACTTACATTAGATACACAGTAACAGTTCACAATGGTGGGACATCACTATATAAAACACTTACAATAGTTACACTGTCACAGTTCACGATGGTGGGACATTACTATATGAAACATTTACATTAGATACACTGTAACAATTCACAATGGTGGGACATTACTATATGAAACATTTATATTAGATACACTGTAACAGTTCACAATGGTGGGACATTGCTATATGAAACATTTTCATTAGATACACTGTAACAGTTCACAATGGTGGGACATTGCTATATGAAACATTTTCATTAGATACACTGTAACAGTTCACAATGGTGGGACATTACTTAATAAAACATTACTATATAAAACAATGGTGGGACATTACTATATAAAACATTTACATTAGATACACTGTAACAGTTCACAATGGTGGGACATTACTATATAAAACATTTACATTAGATATACTGTAACAGTTCACAATGGTGGGACATTACTATATAAAACATTTATATTAGATACACTGTAACAGTTCACAATGGTGGGACATTACTATATAAAACATTTACATTAGATACACTGTAACAGTTCACAATGGTGGGACATTACTATATAAAACATTTACATTAGATACACTGTAACAGGTCACAATGGTGGGACATTACTATATAAAACATTTACATTAGATACACTGTAACAGTTCACAATGGTGGGACATTACTATATAAAACATTTACATTAGATACACTGTAACAGTTCACAATGGTGGGACATTACTATATAAAACATTTACATTAGATACACTGTAACAGTTCACAATGGTGGGACATTACTATATAAAACATTAACATTAGATACACTGTAACAGTTCACAATGGTGGACATTACTATATAAAACATTACTATATAAAACATTAGATTCACAATGGTGGGACATTACTATATAAAACATTAGATAGATACACTGTAACAGTTCACGATGGTGGGACATTACTATATAAAACATTTACATTTGATACAATGTAACAGTTTACAAGGTTGGGACATTACTATAAAAAACACTTACATTAGCTATACTGTAACAGTTCGCAATGGTGGGATATCACTATATAAACATTTACATTAGATACACTAACAATTCAAAATGGTGGGAAATTACTATATAAAACATTTACATTATATACACTGTTACAGTTCACAATGGTGGGATATTACTATATAAACATTTACATTAGATACACTGTAACAGTTCACAATGGTCGGACATTACTATATAAAACACATACATTAGATACACTGTAACAGTTCACAATGGTGGGACATTACTATATAAAACATTTACATTAGATACACTGTAACAGTTCACAATGGTGGGACATTACTATATAAAACATTTACATTAGATACACTGTAACAGTTCACAATGGTGGGACATTACTATATATAACACTTACATTAGATACACTGTAACAGTTCACAATGGTGGGACATTACTATATCAAACATTTACATTAGATACACTGTAAAAATTCACAATGGTGGGACATTACTATATCAATCATTTACATTAGATACACTGTAACAGTTCACAATGGTGGGACATTACTATATAAAACATTTACATTAGATATACTGTAACAGTTCACAATGGTGGGACATTACTATATAAAACATTTACGTTAGATACACTCTAACAGTTCACAATGGTGGGACATTACTATATAAACACTTACATTAGATACACTGTAACAGTTCACCATGGTGGGACATTACTATATAAAACATTTACATTAGATACACTGTAACAGTTAACCATGGTGGGACATTACTATATAAAACATTTACATTAGATACGCTGTAACAGTTCACAATGGTGGGACATTACTGTATAAACATTTACATTAGATACACTGTAACAGTTCACAATGGTGGGACATTACTATATAAAACATTTACATTAGATATACTTTAACAGTTTACAATGTTGGGACTGTACTATATAAAACATTTACATTAAATATACGGTAACAGTTCACAATGGTGGGACATTATTATATAAAACTTTTACATTAGATACACTGTAACATTTCACAATGGTGGGACATTACTATATAAAACATTTTACATTAGATACATATATAAAACACTGTAACAGTTCACAATGGTGGGACATTACTATATCAATCATTTACATTAGATACACTGTAACAGTTCACAATGGTGGGACATTACTATATAAAACATTTACATTAGATATACTGTAACAGTTCACAATGGTGGGACATTACTATATAAAACATTTACATTAGATACACTTTAACATGTCACCATGGTGGGACATTACTATATAAAACATTTACATTAGATACACTGTAACAGTTCACCTTGGTGGGACATTACTATATAAAACATTTACATTAGATACACTGTAACAGTTCACCATGGTGGGACATTACTATATAAAACATTTACATTAGATACACTGTAACAGTTCACAATGGTGGGACATTACTATATGAAACATTTACTTTAGATACACTGTAACAGTTCACAATGGTGGGACATTACTACATCAAACATTTACATTAGATATACTGTAACAGTTCACAATGGTGGGACATTACTATATAAAACATTTACATTAGATACACTGTAACAGTTTACAAGGGTGGGACATTACTATATAAAACACTTACATTAGTTACAATGTAACAGTTCACAATGGTGGGACATTACTATATAAAACAATTACATTAGATACATAGAAATAGTTCACAATGGTGGGACATTACTATATGAAACATTTACATTAGATACACTGTAACAATTCACAATGGTGGGACATTACTATATGAAACATTTATATTTGACACATAGAAATTGTTCACAATGGTTGAACATTACTATATAAAACATTTACATTAGATATACTGTAACAGTTCACAATGGTGGGACATTACTATATAAAACACTTACATTAGATATACTTTAACAGTTCACAATGGTGGGACATTACTATATAAAACATTTATATTAGATACACTGTAACAGTTCACAATGGTGGGACATTACTATATAAAACACTTACATTAGATATACTTTAACAGTTCACAATGGTGGGACATTACTATATAAAACATTTATATTAGATACACTGTTACAGTTCACAATGGTGGGACATTACTATATGAAACATTTACTTTAGATACACTGTAAAAATTCACAATGGTTGGACATTACTATATGAAACATTTATGTTAGATACACTGTAACAGTTCACAATGGTGGGACATTACTACATCAAACATTTACATTAGATATACTGTAACAGTTCACAATGGTGGGACATTACTATATGAAACATTTATATTAGACACATAGATATTGTTCACAATGGTGGAACATTACTATATAAAACATTTACATTAGATATACTGTAACAGTTCACATTGGTGGGACATTACTATATAAACACTTACATTAGATACACTGTAACAGTTCACAATGGTGGGATATTACTATATAAAACATTTACGTTAGATACACTCTAACAGTTCACAATGGTGGGACATTACTATATAAAACACTTACATTAGATACACAGTAACAGTTCACAATGGTGGGACATTACTATATAAAACATTTATATTAGATACACTGTAACAGTTCACAATGGTGGGACATTACTATATCAAACATTTACATTAGATACACTGTAACAGTTCACAATGGTGGGACATTACTATATAAAACATTTACATTAGATATACTGTAACAGTTCACAATGGTGGGACATTACTATATAAAACATTTACGTTAGATATATAAAACATTTACATTAGATACACTGTAACAGTTCACAATGGTGGGACATTACTATATAAAACATTTACATTAGATACACTGTAACAGGTCACAATGGTGGGACATTACTATATAAAACATTTACATTAGATACACTGTAACAGTTCACAATGGTACATTAGATACACTGTAACATTACAATGGTATATAAAACATTTATATTAGATATACTGTAACAGTTTGGGACATTACTATATGAAACATTACTATATGAAATATTTACATTAGATACACTGTAACAGTTCACAATGGTGGGACATTACTATATAAAACATTTACATTAGATATACTGTAACAGTTCACAATGGTGGGACATTACTATATAAAACTTTTACATTAGATACACTGTAACAGTTCACAAAGATGGGACATTAGAATATAAAACATTTACATTAGATACATTGTAACAGTTCACAATGGTGGGATATTACTATATAAAACACTTTCTTACTGTAACATTTCACAATTGTAGGACACTACTCTATAAACATTTACATTAGATACACTGTAACAGTTCACAATGGTGGGACATTACTATATAAAACACTTACATTAGATACACTGTAACAGGTCACCATGGTGGGACATTACTATATAAAACATTTACATTAGATACACTGTAACAGTTCACAATGGTGGGACATCACTATATAAAACACTTACAATAGTTACACTGTAACAGTTCACAATGGTGGGACATTACTATATAAAAGAATTACATTAGATACATAGAAATAGTTCACAATGGTGGGACATTACTATATGAAACATTTACATTAGATATACTGTAACAGTTCACATTGGTGGGACACTACTATATAAACACTTACATTAGATACACTGTAACAGTTCACCATGGTGGGATATTACTATATAAAACATTTACATTAAATACAATGTAACATTTCACAATGGTGGGACATTACTTTATAAAACACTTATATAGGATATATTGTAACAGTTCACAATGATGGGACATTACTATATAAAACATTTACATTAGATACACTGTAACAGATCACAATGGTGGGACATAACTCTATAAAACACTTATATAAAACAGTTTTACATATATAAAACACTTACATTAACAGTTTACAAGGGTGGGACATTACTATATAAACACTTACATTAGCTATACTGTAATAGTTCACAATGGTGGGATATTACTATATAAACATTTACATTAGATACACTGTAACAGTTCACAATGGTGTCACGTTACTATATAAAAGACATATATTAGATACACTGTAACAGTTCATAATTGTGTGACATTACTATATAAAACATTTACATTATATACACTATCACAGTTCAAAATGGTGGGACATTACTATATGAAACATTTATATTAGATACACTGTAACAGTTCACAATGGTGGGACATTACTATATAAAACACTTACATTAGATACACTGTAACAGTTCACAATGGTGGGACATTACTATATAAAACACTTACATTAGATATACTTTAACAGTTCACAATGGTGGGACATTACTATATAAAACATTTATATTAGATACACTGTAACAGTTCACAATGTTGGGACAATACTATATGAAACGTTTACACTAGATACACTGTAACAGTTCACAATGGTGGGACATTACTATATAAAACATTTACATTAGATACACTGTAACAGTTCACAATGGTTGGACATGACTATATGTAACATGTTCTTTCGATACACTGTAACAGTTCACAATGGTGGGACATTACTATATAAAACATTTACATTAGATACACTGTAACAGTTCACAATGGTGGGACATTACTATATGAAACATTTACATTAGATACACTGTAACAGTTCACAATGGTGGGACATTACTATATAGAACACTTACATTAGATACACTGTTACAGTTCACAATGTTGAGACATTACTATATCAAACATTTACATTAGATACACTGTAACAGTTCACAATGGTGGGACATCACTATATAAAACACTTACAATAGTTACACTGTCACAGTTCACGATGGTGGGACATTAATATAAAAAAATATTTACATTAGATACACTGTAATAGTTCACAATGGTGGGACATTACTATATAAAACATTTACATTAGATACACTGTAACAGTTCACAATGGTGGGACATTACTATATAAAACACTTACATTAGATACACTGTAACAGTTCACAATGGTGGGACATTACTATATAAAACATTTACATTAGATACACTGTAACAGTTCACAATGGTGGGACATTACTATATAAACACTTACATTAGATACACTGTAACAGTTCACAATGGTGGGACATTACTATATAAAACATTTACATTAGATACACTGTAACAGTTCACAATGGTGGGACATTACTATATAAAACATTTACGTTAGATACACTCTAACAGTTCACAATGGTGGGACATTACTATATAAACACTTACATTAGATACACTGTAACAGTTCCGAATGTTCGGATATTACTATATAAACACTTACATCAGATACACTGTAACAGTTCACAATGGTGGGACATTACTATATAAAACATTTACATTAGATATACTGTAACAGTTTACAATGGTGGGACACTACTATATAAACACTTACATAAGATACACTGTAACAGTTCACTATGGTGGGACATTACTATATCAAACATTTACGTTAGATACACTGTAACAGTTCACAATGGTGGGACATTACTATATAAAACACTTACATTAGATACTCTGTAACAGTTCACAATGGTGGGACATTACTATATATAACACTTACATTAGATACACTGTAACAGTTCACAATGGTGGGACATTACTATATGAAACAATGATATAAGACACACTGTAACAGTACACAATGGTGGGACATTACTATATCAACATTTACATTAGATACACTTTAACTGTTCTCAATGGTGGGACATTTCTATATAAAACACTTACATTAGATACATTGTAACAGTTCACAATGGTGGGACAATACTATATGCAACAATGATATACGACACACTTTAACAGTACACAATGGTGGGACATTACTATATAAACACTTACATAAGATACACGGTAACAGTTCACAATGGAGGAACATTACTATATAACCACTTACATTAGATACACTATAACAGGTCACAATGGTCGGACATTACTATATAAAACACATACATTAGATATACTGTAACAGTTCAAAATGATGGGATATTACTATATAAAACATTTACATTAGATACACTATAACAGTTCACAATGATGGGACATTACTATATAAAACACATAATGGTAATTTTTTAGCCCTAGACATTGAAATTGAAAGTAAACATATTACTCTTATCTGTATTTATGGTCCTAATTAAGACTGCCCTGGTTTTGATAGTCATATTTCTGATATGATGGATGAATACAGAAATGACGAAGTTATTTTATGCGGAGATTTTAACCTTGTTTTAAAACCGGAAATTGACTATGACAATTCTTATAAAAAGGCGAAAAATCCAAAGGCCAGGAACAAAGTACTTGAAATTATTGAAAATTATGGTCTAGTTGATATTTTTAGGGAGCAACATGGTAATGTCAGAAGATATTCATCGAGAAGGAAGAATCCAGTCAAACAGGCGCGTTTAGATTTTTTTCTTATTTCGGAAAATTTATTGTCAAGTATCAATTCATCTAGCATAGACCCAGGGTACAGATCAGACCACTCTTCTCCTAGAATATCTGTTAAAATAAATGATTTTAAAAGAGGGAGGGGACTTGGAAATTGAATAATTCACTTTTACATGATTTAGAATATCTTGATGCTGTTATTAAGTGTATTGATTCTGTCAAAAAACAATATTGCTTACCGGTTTATGACATAAACAATCTAGCAAACATTCCTAATTCTGAAATTCAGTTTACAATAAATGACCAGCTATTTTTAGAAGTGTTACTGTTGGAAATCCGTGGAAATACTATCTCCTATGCTTCATACAAAAAAAATGCAAACCTTACAGGAAACAAATATTAAAAAAACAATTAATGACCTTGAAACTACAGATAATGTCAATATAGAAGAATTAAATGCCAAGAGGACTGAATTGGAAAAACTAAGGTCACATAAAATTAAAGGAAACATTATTAGATCAAGGGCAAAGTGGGTAGAAGAAGGCGAAAAACCATCTAGCTATTTCTTTGGTTTAGAAAATCGTAATTACACTTCTAAAATAATACCTAAGTTACTTTCTGATAATAATGAGTTACTAACACAACAAGAGGAGATATTAGGAGAGGTATATACATTTTACAAAGGTCTCTATGGAGGAGGGCACAATATAGATGATATTGAAAATATTAACCTAAATGATTATATAAATTTCAATGATATACCTAAATTGACACAGTCTGAAGCAAATAACTTAGAAGGGGAGATAACTTATAAAGAAGCTGGGAATACTTTAAAGCTAATGAAAAACAAGAAAAGCCCTGGTTCGGACGGCTTCACAGCAGATTTTTTAAAAATGTTTTTGGGGGAAATTAGGGGAATTCATTGTTAGATCAATTAATTATGGATATTGTACAGAACAATTATCTATTACACAAAGACAAGGTTTAATTACGTGTATACCAAAGGCAGACAAACCCAGACACTTCATTAAAAATTGGAGACCTATATCTTTATTGAATGTAGTATATAAAATTGCTTCGGGTACAATTGCCAATAGATTAAAAACTGTTCTTAGTAAATTAATTAATGACGATCAAACTGGCTTCCTCTCTGGTAGATACATAGGCATCAATACTAGACTAATATATGACATTATGAAATACACTGAGGAGCATGATTTACCTGGCATGTTGCTCATGATAGATTTTGCAAAAGCGTTTGACTCAATATCTTGGTCATTCATTGAAAAAGTTCTTATTTTCTTTGGTTTTGGTAATAGTATAATTAATTGGTTGAACACGTTACACAAAAATGCTCAATCAGCTGTAAATCAGGGGGTAATCTTTCTTCTTTCTTCAATATCGAGAGGGGCTGCAGACAGGGGGACTTTGTGCAGAGATTAGGCAATTAGAATTAGGAAAAATTTTAACATTAAGGGGATTGAAATTGAAAATTGTCCACTTCTATTATCACAATACGCAGATGATACTTCACTAATACTTGATGGATCAAAAAACTCGCTAAAAGAATCAATTAAAGAGCTAAATATATTTGCAAAGTTTTCAGGTTTAAAAGTAAATGTTGATAAGACCCAGGTTATATGGATTGGGAATAAAAAATTTAGTGATGACAGTTTTTTACCAGAATACAATTTGCAGTGGGGTAGGAGAAAATTAACCTTATTAGGGGTAGAATTTAGTGTGAATCTCCACGAGATACCAAAACTTAATTTTGACAAAAAACTAATAAAACTAAAATCATTGCTAACTACATGGAAGAGAAGGTCATTGACTCCGATTGGAAAAATTAATATAATTAAGTCGCTACTTATATCACAGTTTACTCATCTTTTCATTTCTTTACCTAATCCTGATAATGCCTTTTTTGCTAAACTTAATTCTTTGTTTTTTTAATATCTATGGAATGGGGGACCTGATAAAATTAAAAGGGAGATAATTGTACACAATTATGTAAATGGAGGTTTGAAAATGGTTGATGTTTTAGCCTTTTGTAATTCCTTAAAGTTAACTTGGATCAGAAGACTTTTCCAAACCACGGCTAAATGGCAGTATATTGTGAAATCTTACATTAATATAGGACTTTTTGCAAATTGTTGGAGCGAGTACATTGAGAATTGTAGTAAAAATTGTAGAAATGATTTTTGGAAAGACGTTTTCAAAATATTTCATCTCTTTAATAGTAAATACTACAATAATATTCATCAAGAACGGATACTAAAAACACCTTTGTGGTACAATAAAGAGATAAAGATAGCTGGTTTATCAGTGTTTTATAAGGAATTTTATAGGAAAAATATTTTTGTAATTAATGATTTAGTTAAAGACACAAACACTGGAGTTTTCTACTTATTTCGTGAATTTATTCAAAAATATAATGTAAATACAAACTTCCTGAAATATCAGAGTCTTCTGTCCTCAGTGAAGAAATTTATTTCTTCCCACAATACACATTTTCCTTTACCCACACTATCTTATCCTTGCATTCCTGCTAATTTAGATCCTTTTCTTAAAGACAGTAAAGGCTCAAAAATTTTCTATGAAGCATTAATTAAGTCTAAACTGATTTCATCAGGAACCAGAAAATGGAATACATTATTTGAAGACATTGACAAACAAACATGGGAGAACTATTACAAGATGTCATTTAAAGTCACCACTAATACAAAACTTATGTGGTTCCAATACAGAGTTATTTATCACATTCTGACTACTAATGTTTTTTTGTTTAAAATCAGAACAGTTATCTCCCCTCTCTGTACATTCTGTAACTCAGAACCTGAAACTATTATCCATATAATGTGGGAATGTCAAGAAGAACAAAAACCATTGCAAAGCTTTGAATCATTGTTAAATATTCTTTATATTCCCTTTTCTTTTAACAATAAATCTTTTCTTTTTGGAATTATTTTTGATAAATTCTTACCCAGCAACCGAGTTGATAATGAAATTATTTTATTAATAAAACCGTATGTATACAAAACAAAATGTCTTCATAGCTCTTTAAGTTTAAATGCATTAATAAATATAATAAAGGGCACTTATACAGTTCAAAAATACATAAGAAATGGTAAAGATGATAAAGCAAAGACAAAATTTGAAAACGAATGGAAAAAATGGGATGGTCTTATCAAGTTGTAACTCATAGCATCAGTGGCAAAAATCCATATTTGACAGCAGTTTATTCAAGTCACATCTGCAGCTCCTTAGCATCCAATAAATAATCCATAGTAGCCCTGCACACACACAAAAAGATGAAAATATATATAATTAAAACAGAACTATTTTTTTTTCATTAGTTGTTGCTTGCCATCCCAACCACTAAATATCCTGTTGTTACTTATGTAAATAGTCTTTTCTCTCTCTCTTTCTTTTTCTTCTTCCTTTTGAAAAAAACTTTAAAAAAAAAACAATACAATGAGTGTGTAAGCACTTCCATGCTGACTACATCTTGTTGATAGTTCGGTCGAAGTTAAATTGATCAGGCTGCACCTGAATGAAGCTGTTTCCTTTTTGTTTTATATTTTTTATCCGCGAAAAAGTACAGGCTTAAGTGACAAGCTCATTATTATCTTATTTTATATGTATACATTCCTACGACTATATGCAAATATATTGTTTATCAGTCTGGTCTGGTTTTGTCTGGTCTGGTCTGGTCTGTCCTGGTCTGGCCAGGTCTGATCTGGTCTAGTCTGTCTGTCTGTCTGTCTGAGTGTATGTCTGTCTGTGTGCGAGGGTATGTGTGAGGGTGTATGTGTTGATGGGTGAGAGTATGTATGAGTGAGGGTGTTAGTGGTGTTTAAGTACTTAAATATTGACCGTATATGAAACAATTTGTCTTTACATAAATATGTATGTGTGTATCTGCAAGGGAGAATGAATAGTGACTATATATGAAACAATTTGTTTATACAGAAACATGTGTGTGTGTACATGCAAGCAGAGACATATGTGTGTTATGTGTGTCTCTGATGCAAAAGAGAATGAAAAGTGACTGTGGATGAAACCACTTGTTTATAGATAAGTATGTATATGTGTATATGCAAGGGAGAATGAATAGTGATTGTGTATGAAACAGTTTGTTTATGTGTGTGTATGCATACAGCATATAGTTGTTTTTTATTGTTGTGTGTATAAGCATGTCTTGCTTGAGATATACAAACAATAGCTACTATAAGAGCTGTCATGTGTGCAAAGGTGTGTGTGGGCTTGCATGGATGAGCCATAGGCTGTTTCATTGTATATTCCCTCTCTGTATCAACTCATTGCATTGAATAAAATGATAAATTACAAAAAAAATATAAAACACATACGTTAGATATACTGTAACAGTTCACAATGGTGGGACATTACTATATAAAACACTTACATTCAATACAATGTAACAGTTCACAATGGTGGACATTACTATATAAAACACTTACATTAGATACACTGTAACAGTTCACAATGGTGGGATATTACCATATTAAACACTTATATTAAATACAATGTAACAGTTCACAATGGTGGGACATTACTATATAAAAAAATTACATTAGATACATTGTAGCAGTTCACAATGGTGGGGCATTAGTACATAAAACACTTACATTATATACACTGTAACAGTTCACAATGATGGGACATTACTATATAAAACACTTACATAAGATACACTGTAACAGTTCACAATGGTGGGACATTACTATATAAACGCTTACATTAGATACACTGTTACAGTTCACAATGGTGGGACATTACTATATAAACACTTACATAAGATACACTCTAACAGTTCACAATGGTGGGACATTACTATATAAACCACATACATTAGATGCACTGTAACAGTTCACAATGGAGGGACATTACTATCTAAACACTTACATAAGATACACTGTAACAGTTCACAATGTTGGGACATTACTATATGAAACATTTACATTAGATACACTGTAACAGTTCACAATGGTGGGACATTATTATATAAACACTTATATAAACATTTACATTAGATACACTAACAGTTCACAATGGTGGGACATTACTATATAAACACTTACATTAGATACACTGTAACAGTTCCGAATGTTCGGACATTACTATATAAACACTTACATAAGATACACTGTAACAGTTCACAATGGTGGGACATTACTATATAAAACACTTACATTAGATACAATGTAACAGTTCACAAGGGTGGGACATTACTATATAAACACTTACATTAGATGCACTGTAACAGTTCACAACGGAGAGACATTAGTACATAAAACACTGTATTCGTTATATAACAGTACACAATGTCATAAAGTACAACCATATTCCTTATATTTCACATTTTCCCAGTATCTTAAAGTCCCATTCCGGGAAAGTGTTTCAAACATACCCAAAAAATAAAAACTGTAAAACCTTCTTAATATATTACAAGACAAATATCCATCGTTTTTAGAGTGTTGAAAAATTCATATATTTGGAGTTATCGCAAGGAAATACTTTATCTTCGATTCTATTTATAAACTCTAAAGATAGTATGGTAACGAGGAAATATCGAAAACGAGGCTGTGTCACCGAATCAAAACATCACCGCCAAATATGTCGTGTACAAACAGCAGCGATACGGTAAGTTATTGTATTTTTCAATGATAATGTGATACCATTCAAGTTTTGTCGTGTGTTAAACAATAAAGAGATCGTTTTGTGTCATATGCAATGATATCGTGAGTTTTTACTATACACAAAGTCTTATGTTTCACGCTTTTGAAAAAGTACTTTATGTGGGACCCCTTAGGGGTATTTTGTTATACTTCGAAATTATCTCGATCTCTTCACGGTCTCTCCTATTTACCAATGAAATATATAACTACCGGTACTGATAAATTAATCATCAGATCTGTATGTTCAGATGCGTGTGTTAGATCGATTTTGTTCCGGCACTGTAAAAGAATTATGGGTTTACGTTTTCAGATGGAACATCAACATGCTCAACTTGAGGCTGACGAAGAAGCGTCGCCATCGAGCAGTCCTAGGCCTTCAGTAAGAAGCAGGCCTGCTACTAGATCTAGGTCCAGGGGTTGGCCTAGGGGCGAAGATCTGCATCAAGGGGTAGCTTTTAACTTCCAAATTGTTTTAACAGGCACAGAGACCTAGATATTTAATCATGCAATCAGATTACCCCTTCGTAGGCCTCTTTCTAAAACGTACGCTACTCTTTGTTTCTTTACTTTACATGCTAAAACATAGATATTGGTTTTATGATTTATATTTAGAGACTGAGCGATAGTTTTATTTTATGCGAGATAATTAATTAATCATTGACACCAAAACTGTGTGATCCACGCTCGGCTTGTCGATTGAACGTAGCCAAGAGTCTGGCCCGAAAAGCCTATAAGAGATCCAAAACAAGACACGCTAGATGCTCGTCAGTCTTGCATTTCATCTTAGTCTTAAGATTTCTCCATCAGTTGTGTTGCTTCCCGAGTGTAAACATTTTCTGTCTTTGGCATACGACTGTTTCCTTCGCTCTTTTGCCGATTCGCTGACCGTCACTGCTTTCTTTCTCGCCCGTAGCTTTGTAGGGCCAACAGGATCCGCCATTATCACATGTGCGCAGCACTTTCCCTATTTGCCGATAGGTGGCGCGCTTCCAATCAAAACATTATGTAACGATGAATAAATCATGATGCATTAGCATATTAGCGAACCTAATGGTTTCTGTAAGGACTTCCTCCAAAACCGACGATAACACATGAAATGCGGCGATATTTTCAGAAAAGTTATGTTTTCCCACGGTAAGAATATTATATCTATTGAAAAAAAATCGAAATTCAAAGGTTAGCAGTTTTCTTTCCCGGAAAGGGACTTTAATCTTGAAGAAGTCATAGCTAACAGCTATTTATTTGGTAAACCGCAGGGTGATCCGATACAGGTAATTTGTCACAGAAGTGAGCTACTTCAAAAAAAGTACGTTCAAGCCAATAAAATATGCACATGTGAAGTCCAACAGCATGTATAGTCTTTTATACTAACGTCGGTTTCATCTCACTTTATAGTAGATCTCTCATAGTATGTAGATGTATAATTATCATTTCACACTCAGCACGTGTGCATTTGCGGAAACCAACTCTATACAAAAATACAGTTTTCGTTGTATTGTGTTTTGAGATTTACAGAGAAATATATTGTTTCATTAAAGTCTACAGATGAAACCAATACAATTTTTAAACAGAAATATACTGTGTCTGGAGATATGTGTACTTGTAAACGGAGGAAAGTGATTTAGTATGTTAATAGATATAATGATGTTATATGTGGGATACACGAATTGTTTTATTTTCACTTAATTGTTGTAGAAGACACATCTAATACATTTTAACTTATATTTCATTCGAATGGCTGCTCGGTTAGGAATATATATTGGTACTGAAACTTATTTGGAATAGTTAGATATATGAAATTGAAAAAAAAAATCATTGATATAGTGGATACGATTTGACGATTGACTACAATGGCGATTAATGCATTTACTGATTTCAATGTAATATCAACGATCTGACATAGTTACAATTCCGAACTCTTAGTTAATATTGTAGATGTAAGGGTTATCATACTGTGGCCGGAAGGTGAGACTTGTGTCAGTAACGCTGTATCAATGTACAAATGGAATGGATATTTTACTTGCACATTGGCGATATTATGAACAGCGCACTTTTCAGTATGTGAATCTGACCATCATATCGTGATGATATGGATTTAAGCACAAGTTTTACACTTGACTCAGGCTTCAGTTGCCACAAACACAAGCTGCTGTAGCATTCCTGTGGAATTTTCAAATCAGGCAAACCATTCATAGATGACAAAAAACATGACCAGATGTATTAATCAAAACTGTACACATCCTCCGAAGCTGCTGGTGATTTCCAGGAACTGTCATCCGATCCTAGTGGAGAAGGATGAAAGTATGAGTTTGATAAATCTTCAGATAGGAATAATATCATGTTTGTTATATCTTGTTACAGTGAATGTGATACTCTTATATACAAACACTTGTAAATCTAACTTAGTTAGTGTTGCAACGGAGCAGTGTAAACATTTACTGGATATCGACATTCAAAATTCAGAAAACATTCTCACGAATGAACATACGATGAACTCGACATTACAGGTGCTTAGATAACCCTACTATAATGTGTTCCTACCTTTAAGCGTGCATCCCGTAACACCATTCTCGTTATTGCTTCAGCGAGAACATGCTGCTTTGTGTGATAGAATGATTCAGTTGGTTAAATGTATAGTATACTGTAAGATATCTTTAAGAAGTATTTTGTAAGAATGTATTTATTTAGCCATGAAATTCGAATAAATCGTTATCTTTTTCTCTCTCACAATTAAAAATGATGTATATAATGATTTTGTGCCATCTTGAAATGTATTTCTGCAATTGTTTTTCTTCTAAAGGAAAGGGCGTTAATAATGTTATTGTAACTTGTGCCAAATCCTTTCATAATAATGACCACCGAGAAGAAAAAGGTGCTATGGAGTATAGCGGAAGAAGCCCCCTTGATCCAAGCAGTACATGCCAGCGAGGACGTACTGTTTGGATCAATGACTGGTACCTGGGCCATAAAACTAAATGCTAAGAGGAAAAAAACATGGGATGACATCACCGATATGCTAAATTCGTAAGTATAAGAAATTCATGTAAAGCCTTGAAACGCCGCATTTACCCTCATAAAGAAATATTTCTTTTTTTCTTCTCTTTTTTATGTTAATATCAATATGGATAAAAATACTTTAATATTTTGCACAATTATATCAATTTCACTTTGTTTCAATCATATGTATTTCGTTATTTACGCAATGTAGGCCGTCTTGTCTGAACTTATCTGTTGTAGTTGGCACTGGATGCCGGTTTTAGTATAACGGAAATGTAACAAAACGTAAGGCTAAGGGGGCAGTATCTGTACGGAAGCAGCTATTAGGCCAATGTTGCAAGAGACCAGAAGGATTGTGAAAGCATGACAATCATCAACGACATGAACACATCTAATAAAATATTACTACGATCACCATGCCATCAAACACATTTTTGCATTTGTTGCCGATATATATATATATATATATATACATCCTCCGACTCGAAGTTGCTTGAGCTTGCAGAACAGTGGCAGAAATCGTCCATTTATTTAATTAATACCATAGATTATTTACAATATATGCTCGAAATAGATCATACTAGGGGCCTAGATACAATATGTTAAAGAAAAGAGTGTATGACAAGTAGATCTTGACCCAGACATGCTTAATGTTTACACGTTTATTTTTAAACAGCTGTTCAAGTACACGCAAATGTGCAGACAAGCGTTGAAAGTTCAAAACTTCTATACGTTGATACTGTTCTGTTACGATTTTCTTATAATAATATATACTGTAGATTTTTTATCTGTCATTTTCATTACTCTATAAATCTTGTTATATATAAGCAGCCTATCTTTTAATCAATTTCTGTACATTTAACCCTAGACAATTCCAAAATTCAAAGAGGGCAACTAAAGATGTAAAGAAGAAATATTTCAGCACTTAACAAAGAGGTAAGTTATCAATTATCATCACTGATTTGTTAAATGTTAGTAAGAATAGGCTTAAGCCAGTTAAGTAAATAAATGAAAAAAAAAAAAAAAAAACAGTTTGATTTGCATACTTTTAAGTGAATGTAAAATTAAAATGCTTCCCACTTCCTATGGGTCTGAGATGTGGAATAGCCTGGGGCTAAATGTGTTAATAAGGTGAAACTTGGCAGTTTTCTGTTACATTTTTATAAAAACTTCCACGAAATGTTTTTTTAATCATTATACTAGACACTCAATAGAGCAGATGTATTCTTTCAGGGAAAATATGGTGTCGAGGAGATTTATTTTTCCATAGACATTGAAAAAAGTCTGATTCCATCAACATCCACCCTCCGAAACATACAACCAGAGATAGAGAGACAAGGTCCAAAAGGAGAAGTATAGAAATTGCATTAAAATTCTTCCGGTTGGGAAGGTATTTTGACCAGCTTTGCTCTGTGGCATTGTTTAAATGTAGGACTACAGAAATGAGAGCTTATAAAATGATATTTCTTTACAATTATTGTAAATATGATGATGGTGAAGCATACATAAATAATGTAGATATGATTTTAATCGTGATAGTGATCCATAGGTGTCCTAATAATGATGATGATGGCACATTTTAAAATTTCATTCAAGAAATAAAGTAGATAAAAAGTTCAAAAAATATAACAGATGCCCGTACGGTGCATAGATAATGTTTGACTGAAATATTTGTTTCTGGTTTCATTACCAGCTAAGGCCAAGTTAGATGGTTGCCGACGGCCAGGAACTGGAGGTGGACCTCCACCAGAAAACCCTTCTCCAGCAGAAGAACAGATTATTACTGTTTCAGGTTCAAGACAAGGGATGAAGGGAATATAGAATTGTGTAGATAGTGATGGTACGTTTTCTTTTATATGCCCATAAAATATTTTGATGGAACATAATATGGTATATGTATGGTTAAGACTGAAATATTCTTGTGCATAACCAAAGGCAAAAAAACATCACAGTACAGTAAATAAATAGGCTATTTCCCCCAGTCAAAATTTGTGTTATTTTCCCAAAATGGAACATAATTCAAAAATATTTTAACAATTAAATAAGGCATAGGCTGCTGTAAAATCATAGTAGAAAAAACACTGCACTGGCAAATTACTGATGTCACATCATTTCAACAAATTTTAATGCACAAATTTTATGTATGTAAGATAACCATAATGAAATTGATAAGATATATTCATTTTGAAGACAGATGACAGCAAAACAGTGAAAATGATAAAGAAATTGACTAAAAACAACACAATTACAAAAATATGCAAGATACACATAATATCTCATTATTAGCAGATACCTACATGGGAGTAGAGTTTGAACATATTCATCATTGATACATGCACTCTGACACTCAAACATTCATACAAATTCCTTCTCACTCTGTCTAAACTGGACTCTGTGCAATCCAGATATCTGCCTGTGATAACAACCAGAATACAAATCCTAACTGAGAATTAATATCAAATCACCATTAATATTATGAATGTATATATTGCAATGTGCATGATGAAAACTTAAGTCTGTCACATATTCAGTGAAATAAATACATGTTGAAGTCAAAAAGTTCAAATGGCATTTTCAGATTTTTGAACCTTTGTTTATGATCATTATTATAAAGTAGGCAATGTATCTGTTATTTCAGCTGAATTACCATGCTCCACCGAGCTAAATTGTGTTGAGCCTTTTAGCAGTAAGTATTCAAACGTCTATGCAGAACTCTTCCAATTAAGGATAGAATATGACATCATTATCAGATTCTCTCAAATAAGAAAGGTGAACGTTATTATGATATGATAAAAATATAGCATTGTGTGGAAGATAAACCACTAAAAATACATTTTAAGAAAAAAGTGAAAACGAGTACCCCAGTTTGAGTATGATCACAGAGTTCACTGAGTCTATAACACAGAAAAAATATTTATATATATATATATATATATATATGTGTGTGTGTGTGTGTGTGTGTGTGTGTGTGTATTGATTAACCCTGGGATGATTTTTTAAATGAAATTGTTTAGTTTATCATGTCTAAGAGTTCAATTATTAGATATAAGAATCAACTTTTACCAAATATTTCTTCACTGAATGGAATTTTTTTAAACTGCAGTGCCGTGTTCTTCAAAGGCACAGTGCAATGTTGCCATTATTTCAATAAAGAACTCTTATAATTAAAACCAAATAAGTATACTGAAATTAGCCACCAGAGAGACATTGCATAACTTAATTCATTTCACACTTACATTTGGACAATAGAAGGCTTTTATTGAAAATTAATCATCTTCAGGAGGACACTAAAAAGGTGATATTGGAACAGGAAAAAGTCATGTAGGAGAAGTCATTGCTAGAAAGGAAAACTGCCTATTGGACATTGAAACTTCGAAGTGAATTTCAAATGTAAAAGGTGTCATTTAAAGTTTGTTGTTGCTATTGTCAGATGTCTGCTTTACTTCCAGTGTGACCTCCTGAAAAAATTGTCATTTAAAGTTTGTTGTTGCTTTTGTCAGATGTCTGTTTTACTTCCAGGTAGCAGTACACAGTTTCTCGGTGTGGCCATGGGTGATTTTTTTGTTCATTAGATTACCCAATTATAAAGGTTTTAATAAAAATTTTAAAAAAAATCCTTGCTAAATTGGTCCTGTCATGTTAAAGTGGACAATGTGGGGTTTCATTTTTTTCATGATAATATTTTAGCTTTGTGTTGGAGATTACTATTTGGGTAGTCTCGAATATGTGTCTACGCACCAAAAACTAGGTTTACAGGAAGTGAAATTTTCATAGTGTTTACATGTGGTCATGTTATAAAGAATTTCCGAGTTGGAAGTTGCTGAAATGTAAGTACTTTGTTACCATGACAGTGTTGTTGATTGTAAGATAGGTGTTTGGAATTTAATTTCTCCTAGAAAGTTGTAGTGTTGGGTTGAAATTAGCAGTATTTTTGCATTTTTAGCATTTTTTCAGTAGGTAACCATGACAATCAAATGTTAGAAATCAGAGGAAAAATTTTTTTTTTTACACAAATTTCATCTCTCTACATTTAATGTAATTGTTATGTAGTTTATAAATATATATACATGTAATGATGTATTTTTTCATAACCAATCTGCTATACCTGTATATCTCAAACATGACAAATAATTTCAGGAAAAATGCAAATTAACTGTTTACTGCTACCCCAGTGTGACCTCCTGAAGAAATTGTCATTTAAAGTTTGTTATTGCTATTGTCAGATATCTGTTATACTTCAAGTATGACCTCTTGCAGAAATCGTCATTTAAAGTTTGTTGTTGCTAATGCCAGGTATCTACTATACTTAACGCGTGACCTCCTGAAGAAATTGTCATTTGTTTTGTGGTTGTTATTGCCAGGTATCTACTCAACTGTGAATTTGTCATTAAATGTTTATTATTGCTTTTCTTGTCTTGTGTATTCATTATTTAGATACTAAAATACTGTCTTGCTATGTGATCACGAACATGTTTTCCATCAGGTTGTGCCAGAATCTGCTGGTTTTGAATGTGGAGTTGATTTTCATGATCAAGCTCCACTTTCATTATATCCAACCTGAGGATACCAATGTTGTGAAGCACAACACAAGCAGAAGTAGTACTAACCGCCATCTCTGGTGACACCCTCAGGCCAAATCTTAGACATGGAAAACGCACCAAATGTTTGTTCTATTAAAACACGTGCAAAGACTTCTGTTAAATCGTTCCTGGGTTCTGTCCGCTGGATGCAAATACGGTGTTATCAGAGTCGCCTAGCAGGAGACCATCATTTAATCCTGAATGCAATTACAAAGTAATGATAACTGAAATGTATCATATATGTATAGTTTAATTTGGATCATTATACATGTATGTATGGCATTACAACACAAGTGACCAATAGAATCAAGGTTACTAGTGGTATGCATGTGACATTTGAAATTGAAAAAAAGTTGAGTTTAGCCTCAAACATATATATCTTGTCCTTATTGGTTTTATTGATAAGTTTTAAACATTTCAAACCTTCAATTACATTATTATTATTATGATTTTGTATAGTGATATTGATAGCTTTTCAGAAAAAAAATATCAAATATCAATTTGGTAAATGAGTTTTTCATCATCTTTGATGTGGGAAGTATATTGAAAAACATGAAAAAAATCATGGAAAAAAACATGATAGTATTTACACTATCATAATGCCTGTCATAAACGTACATATCATTACCCTGTAAGAATCTGACAGCATATTTATTTGTATGTGAACCTGAACCAACACATTGGGATCACATTTATTTATTACCATTATCAAACTGGTCCTTCAAAGCAGAAGCATTCCAAATCCTTGAGTCATGTACACTGCCTGGCCATGAAGCATTAAAGCTTGTGATTCTCACGTGGGCATCACAGATTGCCTATTATAGTAAAAGATACAACATATGTACAGTACGAGGAAGAAAAGTAACACATTTCATATAAAGTAACATTTGTTTTCCATTCTAATAATAAAACGTTGAAATGATGATGGTCATTTGAAGGAAAGTTAGGCTGAAGTTATAAAACAAATTTAAAATGCCTAATTTTCTATCAATAAAATAAAACATTTTTTTTCAATCATTGATGTAGTGATAAACCCACGCTGTGTGTTGTATAGTTATAAAAATATTGGAAATATTTATTCAAGAAATCAATCGAATAATAACATGCAAATAAGTAATTTACCTGCATATTCAAGGAGTGATATCCTTTCCTGTTTAGGAAGTCTGCTTTGTTAACTGATGGTTTCCCTATTTTGAGGAAGGTTCCATCTATACAGCCTAAAACATTAGGAAATCCTAGGAGGAAACAATACCAGCTTTATTCATGATATATTTTGCTCTCATTAAAAAAATAGTAAAAATCCCAGCATTTTTTTTTTAACTATATTTGGCCATTATAAAGTTCAAAAGTACATTTCTAACAGTAAAGGGGAAATAGCCAAAGAGAAATTTGTAAATGGTTGGAAGAAATGGATGATGATGATGGCGATGATGATGCTACTGATGATAAATACATGTAAGAATGATGGTGATAAAAAATCGTTACATGTATGTGTGCATGAATGTATGAAAATGTATGCATGGATGAGAGTGTGTATCATGTTATTATGTAAAATATCTTGTAATATAAAATAAATATAAAAAGATATGCAATATTTCTGGATACTGAATATTGTATATGTATTCAAATATAAAGCATAATATTTTGCTCTCATTTTATCCATGAAAACCTAGCAATGTGAATGTATTAAGTTGGTCAGTAATCATATAAAACAACACTAAATTATTTGATAGTGTTAACGAGATTAGATTTTGGATCACTTTGGTATATCTTCTGTTTCTTTCTATATGCGTGAAAGCAGGATATGGATATGGATTTCATATCATTCTGAAAAATGCAACAAAACAGAATGAAATGAGAACATGACGAACTAATATATATTAATAAAGAAGCTAAACAAATTTACTTGAAATGAATAGAAATTTCCCATCTACACAAAATGTTCCGATATTAAAGATAAATTGATTTGTTTTCAAAAGTATTGTCAGCTTTTTTTGATGTTCATGTTGATACTTGTTTGTACATCGAATGATGTCATCTCATCAGCATAACACACGTCACAGGTGACATCAGTTCCGCTAACGTTTTAGGTTGGACGAGATGTAATTTTGAGAAACACTTATTAATTATATCAGCTGCATGGCTATTTTGTTCACGAAGTAAGTTTTTTTTTCGTGTATAAACTTACCAGCAATAGCTCCAAACTCTCGTTTAGTTGTTGCTGCGGTCACACCAATTGGAAATGTTACAAAATTCCCGACCAGTCGGGCGAGTGCCCTGATCACTTGCCGAACAACCCTGCTCACTGTTGGCTGGGAAATTTTGATGGAATCACCAACAAGTTGTTGAAAGGCGACAGTAGTCAAAAATCTCAATGCAATTAATACTTGCAATGGTGATGGGATGGCCAGACTCCATCGCGTCCTGCGAGTGATAGTTTCATGAAGTAAATCAACAACGAAGATAATGGTTGCTGGACGGAATCGGTATCGCCAGAAAACCTCGTCTTCGGAGAGACTTTCAAGAGGTTTCTGCCTATCAGAACATACTCTTGGCCTTGGAATCATTCTTACGCGTATTGCTCTCTGCACGAAACCTGCTGCCGCCATGATGAGAATGATATCCTGAGCATGCTCAAGCACAATTGAGAACGTGCTCAAGAGTTGAGCACAACATTTTTCGCGAATACGACTTGAGCACGAGAATAAAATAGGTGAGAACAAAACCTGAATTTTGAGCACAAAAACTTGAGTTTGAGCATGAGAACGGTTTCGTGAATACGGGCCCTGATCTTAAACATCTTGTAATTTTTCAAATTGTACTTCTTTTGTGCAATTGTTTTTCTTCTAAAGGAAAGGGCTTTAATAATGTTATTGTAACTTGTGCCAAATACTTTCGCTTAACGGCAATAAAATATGTTTAAACTTAACTAGATCACCGTCAAGTGTCTCTACATTAAATCTTTGGATCCGTTGTTGTATACCTTGTTCATTTGAGAACGTGACATTACTTTCTTAAACTGGCTACGATATCAATGGCGAGTGTCGTCGATGAAGCAGAAGATGCTTACTATTCCAGAACACCTGATCTTAGTCATCTTGTAATTTTGCAAATTGTACTTTTTTTGTTCATATTTAACCATAGTTTTATTGACTTTGTGTTTGAAGAGATTATTATTTTTTGTACAAATTTGGTCTTAATAATTTTTTTAAAAGATGAATCAACTTTATATACCCGGTCGGTATCGGTCTCTTCGAACGAGATGAGCATTGCCCAATAGGGGAAATAGAGGAAATTATTTTAAGTTCTACTCCTCCTGTAGGAATGATTTGGTTTTGTCCAATCTGGTTTGAAGACTGTTTGGGTAGAGGGAAATAAATTGTGTGTAAACGTGGATCATTTTTCTGAAAGGGAAGCAATCATAATATGAAAGAATATATTAATATCACTTAATGTACATATTAGATATACCGTACACATCAATATCTCCGATGTTATTCCTGGTTATTTGATAATACGTGTAACATTAGCCTGCCGATCTCTATCTATGTGACATCCTTCCACAGAATGATCGAATTTACCATCATTATAGTTCAAGTCATATAAGATAATACAAAAGACACAAGTGATTTGCACCTTTATTACAAGTTTAGAATGTTAGATACAATAAAGCAAAATAATCATCCGAGAACAGCCGTAATGATATAGTTCCTCATGTCATCATGAACAGCAATTGTATGAAATATATTATATCCGACTTTAACTTCATTATGGATATAAAATTGCATACTCGCATATTTTTTCATAATTACTGCATACTCGCACATTTTTCATAATTACAGTATCTGATTTTTTCGTTCACTTGAAACAGAACGCAGTTTATTGCGCCTTAATATTTCATCAAAAAGTGATGCGGTTCACGGTCAGATTTCACGGAGCGATTTGTCAAGTTTTTTTCCAGAAATTTGTCCATTTTCATGTCGTTGAGCAGATTGATATGATTTTCATACGATAATAATCATGCTAATTAACAATTCAAGTCTCAGCTTGTCGATTGAATGTAGCCAGGAGTCTGGCCTGAAAAACTTGTAAACGATCCAAAACAAGACACGCTAGCTGCTCGTCAGTTCTGCATTTCATCTCAGTCATAAGATTTCTCCATCTGTTGTGTTGCTTTCCGAGTGTAAATATTTTCTGTCTTTGGCATGCGACTGTTCCCTTCGCTCTTTTGCCGATTATTGTGTAGCAAGCACATTTATTCCTTTTATTTTCGTCATAAATCTTCTATACTCTAATGTCCTTCTCAATTCTTACGTAAGCAACTTCCAGGCAACCATATATGTTATTTGAAGTTATACTTGATTTGAATGTGCATTGTAAGTTTCTGTTCTGCCAGAAATTCCTATAACCAGAATCATATATTTCTTTGAGGATCAACAAGCGATCAAGGTAGAACGTTTTACTATTAGCATACGCTGCACTCCAAAGATGAAACTCTATTGCAAGTTGTTTGGGCAGTTGTCTAGATCTCAGAATATCGGGTAAGACGTCCCATTCCCAGAATTCAATGTCTAACTTAATAACATCTGGAATCTGAAAAATGGCATTAAATTAATAATTACTTTTTTAATTAAATTGAATTAATGTGATTTTGCTTTAACTACATATATATGTTTATAATTAATACAATCTCAATGAAAGGCATGAAATACAAGTCAGCAAAATTGGAAAAAAAATCTTCTTAATTCAAATAATTTCAAATGTATCTATGTCTTGCTTTTGCTGTTTTATGAAAAAAAGATCTGCTAAACAAATACACATAACAATCTTAATATCATAATAGTGCTGATAGTATAGTCAATGACATTCATAAAAACATTACTGTTATGTGCATGATACTATGGAAATTATATGTACATGTGTAATAAATGTGAGGATGAGTGTGAATGATATATATTCACAAGTACTTACACGTTCATGACCTAGTTTTGCCATCACATCCTTCAGGTTTAACATTTTCCATTCTTTGTCTGTTTTTATTGTACCAGACTTTCTAGCAATACCGATGTCGTGGAAGTACACAGGTGGTTTAGATCTCCTCTTTTTGCTTTTCATTGCCATACTGTAAAAGCAAAGCACCTGAATTTCTCATCTGGCTCGACTCTAATTAATTCAATTTGTACAGAATTTCGCTATAGGAATGTCCAAACAACATGGTGCGTGATTGTCAGCCACGAGCCAGGGAACAAAACAAATGTTGTTTTTTCTTTCTATTTGCAGAAGATTGTATAAAACATACCAAGTTGGAGTCTGATACGATACAGTCAAACTTAACTACATCATGCAGCTGTTTCGTACATGAAAGACACATCAGTGCTGCTAACAGTCTATATATAGAGACCACGAAGGAAACAAAAATAAGACTCCCTTTTAAATGATTCACTTAGTCTTATAAATGAAAAGCGACTAACGGTGGTGCCAGGTCCCATTGATGTTATTTCAAATATGAGCCAAAACTTTATAAAAAAAAATATGCTCGTGTATCTCCACCATTTTGTAATGGCCATTCAACATGATTCAATTTCAATAAACAATGAAAATCTAATAAAAGTATGAAATATCAGATTTCAATATAATGAACGTTTTTTTCGGAAATATATTTGATCCATTCGTTTTTTAATTAGGATTCTAAAACTACTAAAACACTGTCGTAAATGCAATCCCATAACAGGTCAATAGGTTCACTCCTACAAATGTGATGAAATATACACTTTATATATAAAGTTATTTCACAACAATTGCTAAACAAGCTTTCAGCTGCGCAACCCGTCCAAAAAAAATGAGACAATGAAATATAATTCACAGAAAAGCCAAACTAACTAATACTCCTCGTTATTGGGAACTATCTTGAACCGTACCAAATGAAGGTATTGATCATATCCAAGAGGGCAAAAGCAAACAATATATAAAAATGAACGGGCCTTAACGTCATCAGACTTCCAAACCTTTTAGCAGGGAGAAGTGTTATTTTTTTCTATTTTGAATGAAATCTTATTAAGAAGCTGTTTTCAATGATGCAGATAGTAGTTTTGGTGAGAAGAAAATTATAACAAATGTTGCCCACTTTTTGACAGTAAAGTTGGAGTTCAATCCAACTGGTGAAACTTGAGAAGAAGTTTGGAATAGGTGTTCCACTGGAAAACCATGATTGCGCAATCATGTTACAAAAAGGCCTCTCTGGCTGTCGTATCGAAGCTTTGACAACGTTGAGAAATAACAACACTTCGTTGGCTACCTTTCTTAATATCCCCACCATTGTTTAGGTCAATGGCCCCAGTGAAACTGGAGAAGATGTTTAAAATATGTTTTTTCAAGATGGCGGCCATTTTGAATATCAGACAAACCCGAAAAAATAACTGCACTTGGTCAGGACCATCTTAGGATCATTTCATGCAAGTTTGAGCTCAGTGGGACCAGTGAAAATTGAGAGGAAATCAGACGACCTTAAAACTTGAAAATAAATTACTTAATGATAATGCAAATACTCAAGACAAATGGTAGAAGACAAAAATATTTCAAAATATCTTACCAATTTTTCTAAGAAATTCTGTTCTATTTCGCCACTTGAAGCAAACGGCCAAATAACCCATTATCTGACTGACAAAGCTGAGCTTCTTGCTAATGACTTGACTACTAATTCTACACCATCACCTGCCTTTAAATTAGCCCAGACAATACACGCGATATATTCCACACACTGACAAACAATTGTATCATGGAACAAAATGTTTTCGATCAAATTAACTTTCTTACCACTAACAAACCCCAAGGTCCTGATGATGTTATCCGTAAAATAGTAAAACAAAACTTACGCTTCCCTTAAATTTCCTCCTATGCTATTCTCATCATGGATATATAGTTAGTTGCGAAACACTCAGCAAGTTGTACGGTTCGTACCCATGTAAGAATTTATTCCATTTTTAGACCCCATTGCTCAATCGCGACAGAAAAAAATTATCAGTCTTACCTGGGATCAAAAGAATGGACTTCACAATTAAACACATCAGCCACTTCATCATCAAATGTGAAATCATAATTAATTCTGAAAAGGTAGAAATCGCATTTTGAAGTCACAATGGAAAACATATTTAAAGAAAAACTGACAATCAACAAATCTCGTATTTAATCATTAACACATTCTGTTTACAATTATAATATCGAGTGCAATCTTAAAGCGATCAGTCATCTCAACGTGATATCCATGATGTGAATTGTGTTGACCCCGTCTAGTCCAGTATTGTGAAATAACAGACATCAGGTTTAACTTCGTTTGCAAGAGTGTATAAAACGTACATGAGAAAAGATATATCTTAATTACATCTGTTTATTTAATTTTGATTATAATCACGACAATATTTAATACAATATATTGGAATATGATAAGGGAGATAACTAGCACATATCTGAATTGATGCTATCTTGAATTATCAAATCTGATTTGTTTATTACTTTGTTTTTCGATTCTATATTCATTTATAGAACAATCGCATATTTTTCTTAGATTGTAAAAATTGAGATATGATTACTTCCACTTCTATAGTATATGTGGATATTAGTATGAAAGTTAACTGTTTACGTGATCCTTACCCAAACGAGTATACAAGACATTTTCCAGGTGTCAGAAATTGTTTATCAGCACACAGATCCCATCCTCCATCATTCCTGTTCCCGAGTCGGATAGGTCTACGGCAGATCATCTGGATTGTGTTTAGGTACCTATCAATTAAGATTTCTCTTGTTATGAATTAAACAATTGATGCTCAATGCTTGTTGTATTCCAGTTTTGTATCACATTTATGAATATAGCTACTGTCTATTTGACATTGAACAAACATGAAACCAGATTTAGAGATGACCATATACCAAGTTGTCTACACAGAATATTGTATACATGAACATTATATAAAGACATAAAAATTTCATTAGAAAAGAACGAAAGTGCCCGGAAGGGGACGATTTGTACAATTTAAAACAAGCTTGAATACTATTTAGCACGACGCGAGTAAGCACTACCTAATAATAACAAGATAACTCGTTCAAGTTACTAGTCATTATGATAGACAATAGTGCAAGTATCATAATATCCAACTGAAGTGTTAAGTGTAAGAGATTGCAAACTTAATTGAAATTACACGGATTGAGTAAATAGCATATATTTTCTTTAATGTGACAACTAAAAGAAGCGTTGGCCGCCGAAAATATGATGTAAGCATCACTTATCCGAAGCATAACTTCGAATATTTTTCACTGATGTTTGTAGAAGATGTTATATATCTTAGTGTATTCTTTAAAGCATGTTCCCGATATCTCGACTTTCACACAAGATAATTACAATTGACAAACTAACAACACAGTTTTACAGAAGATGCACGTTGAGGAAAATGATAGGAAAGTTTAACTGTCGTCATTGTGATCTCCTTGGGAAATATTCTATTTCTCTGTTTCTTGATGCGTTTGATCCTCGTCAGTTTGTTTGTTTACTCTCTTGTTGTAAATTAGCGTCTCATATGGGAACGTGACACAACTAACCTGGATTCTTCCGGGATAGTTTGACTTATTCTCCTTGTACTTGTTCAGAAGTCTCAGTGTAAATATTTTGATCATTTTTTGCCCTAGTTTAATGGAATGTGAGTTTGGATTTTTATTCTGTTGACATGCTGGTATTTTCTTGTTGTTTTGGTCTGTCTGTCTGTTTTTAAATTTGTTTTGTAACTGTTTTGTAAGTTTGTTTGGGTCCAATCAACATCGACACTATGAATTACAGAACAGGAAGCTTCATCCTAATGGTTTTATAATCAATGTTCTGTCAGAATTTGGGAGTAATGAAGAGACTCCATATCTAGTGCACGACACAGAGTTAATAAGCATTTTAAGTGTGCTCGTTACCTGTAGCATTTGATTTTCAATGAAACAAACAAGGACGACACCCTTACTGACTGTTCAAGAGACGTAAGCGTCATACATTGGCGAACTATTTTTGAAAAATAAAATCAATTATTAACTCATTTAATGTAATAAACACATGAATGAAAGTTCAGCAGAGGGAGAACTCACATTTGATAAAGTTTTTCCAAGTCCTCCATCGTCATTTCAAACATCTCGGCTTTGGTTGGTAGTAGATAAAAGTCCGTATCAAAGTTGTAGACAAACTTTTTTGTTGAATTCATCATGTTTGTATCTGCTTCCTTTATAATAGTTTTATCCTACAAAGAAATCATGTATTTGATTACACGATTTCATAATAAACGTAAGATCATGTTATGGGTTTTTGTTCTGGAAATGCATTGAAAATTGCAAAAATGATTTCCTTACTGGCAAGGTTTTTGGTTTGAGTCTACATTACTATGAAATCGATTCAGCATTTGCTGCAGTAATACTTGTGTGTATGTCTATTGGTATGATAATTTTCCATTTATTCTATGGATGACGCACCTTCCGAATGTCATTCACTTATGTTTAAGCCAAACAACAGCTACTACAAGGTGACCCATTTAAGAATTAGCGTAGTTGTTAACAGGGAAATAATCCAAGCGAACAAAACATTCTTGTCACTGTAGACCTAAAACATCCCTTGAACATTTTGCTATTAGATAAGTTCACCAGCTATTTTACACATTGACCCCAGTGGCCTTGACCCCTTAACACACAACTACGATTTTCTACGCATTGTGACATTGCCATATCCACCTTACCTTTGTTTACTTTTATTTAGTAAATATTTCTTATGTTTTTTGCGAGTTGAAAATACAAAGCATTTTTTTCCCGAACATCTTGGATTGATGGCGTCGTGTGCATGTTGTACGTAAATGTTTATTCTGTATTATTTTGTATTCCACATTCATGTCAATAAAGAACAGGATATTTTATATTTCCAACCTAATATCCTAAATCTTATGCATGTTTCATCACTTTGACTTAATTCGCTGCAAATAATTTGATTTGACGTATAAAATGTATCCGATACTATTCAAGCAGCCTCGTGTCAGCCTATACTACACACCTTCGGCCGATTCGAATGATATTGCATAAAACTACTTATTGAATTATTTCCATGCAGAAAACACCGAAAAAAAGTTCACAAAAACAGTCCCCTTGTTCATGAATAAACATCACAGTAAGTTGACGTCGTGTATAGCAGCAAGAACATGTGCGATTACGATCATAGTGCAACTTTCTGTCTTTTTATACGCCATGTAAACAGTCATTTTACCAGAAATATGTCATTTTGTTCGCATGAGATAGATAACGGTATTAAAAGATATTCAAACAACGATAGATGAAAAAAGGAGCCTACTATAAAGACTTCAGGTTTAGATGAATTTTATGTCAATGTACAACTGAATTGTGAGTACTGGTTGAGTATATATGTCTAGGTATGGAAATGATTGTGTGGGTGTGAAGTGATTTTTTATCATAGCAAAAATAGTACAATAGTTGTACCTTGATTGGAATAATAATATATACTAGAAATTGTACATATGTATGCACGGGATTTGTTATTATTTTGGAAACACGAGTGAAATAGCTGGACTAGTTTACATCAGAATAAAACTTTTTAAACAATTTCAAATTTTATTTGAAATGGCAATTTTGAAATACACAAAGAAATCGATTGCTCTGATATTTTAACAAAGAAGCTTTTACTCGGATTCCTATTAAATATTCTGGTGGTTGACTAAACTACTAATTTTGTTATACCTTTTCTTAGGTAGTGAAATTTGGGCAGAGAGAAATGAAATTTTCTCTATTTGAAAAAGGGCATATACATATTCTTAGGTTCACAATACTATGAAGTTTAGAAATATTTTTTCATTCACATCTATCATAAAAAAATTGCGAATTACATCAAATCATGATTTTTTTCAAATATTCAAAATTCTAATTGCTAAGGTAATATCATTACTAATAAAACCTGATTATTCTTTTAAAAGCTTGTTTCTATATATATATGGGGTTGCTTATCAAAATGTTGGCTGCAAAAGGGTGACAATTGGTGAAACAAAATGGCAGATTTTCTTCAATTTCATTTTTAAAAAATCCAGGGAGTTAAGGGGTTAAAACAGGGCGAGAGTGTCATCCATTTCAACGTACTAGGTTGTGCATTACCCCAGCCTACCTATGGTCATTTATCAAAATTTTGGGCATGTTGTTTTCAACACTCATGACGATAATTATCTTGTTTTTTCCTAGATAATTTATTCGAACAGACTCCTGAAAAGTAAAAAGTTATTAATAATCCCGGATGTTCCGGAAGACTAATCATGTTCTGCTTCATCGACGACATCCGCCATGTAAATACTGGTCAAACCAGCCAAGTGATAGCCAGCTATGGCAATATCGAGAAGAATACAATGTAAATGAATAAGTGTACGTTCGAAAGGCCAAGTGAGATATTATCAGCTCCAACCTAGTCTCCTTTGAAACACATATAGTGCAGTTGAGTTATGCTATTACATTACCCAATGTTATTGTTTTGTCTGTAATAAACCTACACCTGACCTTGTTGTAAAACATATAATACACCTGATAAGCAAATATTACAAATGGCATGCTTAGGAACAGAACACTTAAAGGTACTATATATACTTACAAGTCCTTCATTAAGAGTGTTCTTGTCTTTTACCGGAACAGACGGTGAAGAAGGACGGTTCCACAACACCAGTAAAATTGCCGTCGTTATTATCACAGTAACCATCCCTTTGCAGCTTGCACGGTTCATTCTGGGTGAACAGCTTTAAAACAGAGCAACAAAATGCAAGGTATATGAAATAAGTAAATCATTTTTATTTGTAAACAAAATTTTCAATAAACTTCAAACTTTCACGAACATATGAACATATTTTTTTTTTAAATACAGATGGATAATTATCTGAATTACATTAGTATTCGCTTTATAAATGTTACTTAGCATTCAAATCTATGGTAATCAGCGAATCATCACATTTCAAAAATAGCTGTCGGTCTTTTTAATTCTACATAGTTGACACACATCTTGTTTATCGTAGATGTCATTAAGAATAATCATGCATGCATACATTCATTCCAAATGCCTTGCCATCTTCATTGCAAGAGGAAATGAAATGCACCATTAATCTTCCTGGTTAGAGTTCCATCAAAAATTATATTTTCGTGAGATAATCGATTCGCCAGGATCTGAATTCACCGATAAATTGTAACCATTTCACACGACAAAATGCCGAATTTTGTTTATTCTCTGCTCTATCCAGTTTTATCAATATGTGTCATTTTGATTTTTTTAAAACTTGAAACTATCAAGATTTATTTGGAAAAAATACTTTCTTAAATCAAGAAGTAATATGTAAGTATTGTATAAAATTTGGGGAGGAAAACGGACAAAAAGATGAAAAATATTTATTCAAATAAACGTAAATTCCAGGATTGACAAAAGTAATTTTTATCAAGAATGAGTTAAGCTTCAGTATAAATAAATGGATAGATATCCCATAATTTAGTACAGATAAATAAAAACAGTTAAATAATTCATTGGCAACTTTCCAAATTGTTATTTTATCTTAATGCGATAAAAAATAATGACTTTAAATGAAAAGAAAATACAATCCTTATAAGATGTGTTCACCAAAAAGCAATAGATATTAATTATTGACAGTTACAACCATCGCAAGCTTGCAAGTGTGATTTCTTTAAGCTGAAATAATAAAGTTTTCATATGTTAATAAGCCATGCACATACAAGCAACAACAGGAAGACAGACAAAGAAGAACAAAACAAAGGACGAAAAGATAACGCAAAGCGTGACATTATCCCCGCGCCCCGCTGTTTAAAAGACAAACAATTATATATATATATATTTGTGTGTGTGTGTGTGTGTGTGTGTGTGTTTGTTTGTTTGTTAAAATAACAACAAATTAAATTTCTATTTTAATTGCTCCATATAAAGTATTGAAATGGGGAACTTCTTCCTCAGTACTAACTTGATGCCAGAACAAAGTTTTCGGTAACGAGTAATTACCTTGAATTGTTCAAGAGAATCAAGAAAACTGAACTTTGTGATTTTGCGTTTCTGTTTCTTTGGTAACAGAAAAGGTATTTTCAATGAAGAACTTCCCTATAGCAAACGATACCACTAGCTAAATAGGTGTAAAAATGAACAGTTATCTTGAACGGTTTCAAAGCATTTAAATACAAAAACTGAAACTTGTGATGAGGGTTATCTGTTTCCGTGGTAACAGAAAATGTATGAAGTAAGTCTTTGACATTATATTAAGACTAAAATTGATATATAAAAATCTTCAAAATAAATGTACAAGATTTTCCCCTTCAGAATTACTGAGATTGCAGAGAGAACTATCTATCATCTTTGTTGACTTGGTTGGTAGAAGAAAGCGGGTAAAGTTCTAAATACAACCAAGACTATTATGTTATACATTGCAATTCAGAAAACTGATATAAATATATATATGCTATACATGTGAGGAACTACATATACGTGAGTTCACTTGAAAAAAGACTCGATATAAACCCCAATATATTTTATCGTTGTGTTCCAGTTTATGCATTTTTTTTTCAATGCATAAGTAAATCAAGGTGTACTCACTATTAATGTCTTAAAACCTTAGTGCTGTCACATAAAAGCATGATTAAGAGCAGAAAGGGAGTTAAAGGGAAATTGTTTGATTAGTATAAAAATAACACTGAGGGAAGAAGTTTGCACAATATCTTACAGGAAAACCACATACGCAGTCAGGGCAATCTGTAAGATAGGATTAAAAATATCTAAATTAAGATTACTTGCACAGTTCCTTAACTAACATAATTTCATATAAACTCATTTCGCTTCATGGTGTTTATTTTTGTCAAACGAAAATTTTCATAATCAGTACATATCTCACTCCACATTTCACGGGTGACTAGTGAAAATATATTATTACAAATTTCACTCAATAACGAAAGATGTTACAAACTGATATGCATTTGTTTATATTTTACACAAGGTATGCGTTTTTACTGTTTACTATTAGAAAACAGTGCTGCACATGCTACACTAAGTGAAAAAAATAAAAGTCTGCCAGACTTGACGTACAACACAACATTAACACGATACTTTTACACTCTTTATGAACAAGTAACAACGAAGAAAAAAAAATCTATTCAATTTTCAGAAATATCTTTTTATATATTCCTACATAAAATAAGATTCTAAATATCTAATATAAATAAATAAGTAAATAGATAAATAAGTTAATTAACAAAAAGGCAAAAGGGCATTGTACAACAAACACCAAAAGATGCACAATCAATAGTGAACTGTACTGATGGAAATTAGTTTAAACATTACGATAACAGATAATGAAATGCAATGATGAGTGTGATCTATATTTTATTGTAATTTTGTATCTATCATTTCCTTGTGTCATGATAGTTTGTTCTTATCTCCATGGCTTTATATATATGTATATATATATATATATATATGTGTGTGTGTGTGTATAAAATATGTGTTTTCTTATTATTTGTATTATCTTCATCTCTATTAAATATAAAAGAATAATTACGTATACTGAGAGCGTTGGTATAATACGACAAAGGTATACTATTCATTTTGCATGAATGTTTTGTTCTCCTACTACACACTATAATACCAGTTAAACCTGATGGGTAACATATCTTTATTCAGTTGGGCATGTTTGAAGCTCGTCAGTTTGCCTACTGTTTCCATTGTTGTTCACCGTATTCGCACTTTGGGTCAACAAGATTACCGTGATGTATATCAGTGGTAAAGCAGAGGATATCTAGTCACTCCGAACATGTCTGATTGTTCTTATACTTTACCAGGAGTTTCCTTGTAAATTTTTCTTTTGTTCAGATTTTGCTCTAGTTTGGATTATGATTCTGTCGACATGTAATTTTCTTTTACCTTTTTATTGATGTATACATTAAGTGTGCCGAAAAGCATAGACACGGTAGAACTAAATAATAAGTGAAACTGTATCTTTCAGCTGTTTCATCTATCTAGGACCCGTCAGTGATGGTAATGACCTAAATTTTGAAACCTAGGAAATAGCTGAGGTAAATTTAAGTGATAGAAAGAAAAATCAATATCTAGATTGGAATTTGCACTAAATTAATGAATTTTGCCATTTTCATATATCTGACTAATCCAAATAAGTTTCAGTACCAATATATATTCCTAACCGAGTAGCCATTCGAATAAAATATAAATTAAAATATATTAGATGTGTCTTCTACAACAATTAAGTGAAAATAAAACATTTCTTGTGTCCCACATATAACATCATTCTATCTATTAACAAACGAAATTACTTACCTCCGTTTACAAGTGTATATATCTCCAAACACAGTATATATTTGTTTAAACATTGTATTATCTAATCAGCAGACTTTGATGAAACAGTATCTATCTCTGTAAATCTCAAAACACATTACAGCGACAACTGTATTTTTGTATAGAGTTGATTTCCGCATAAGCACACGTGATGAGTGTTAAATAATTATTATACATTCACATCCTATGAGATATCTACTATAAAGTGAGATGAAACCGACGTTCGCCTCAAAGTCTCTAAAGGCTGTTGGATTTTACATGCATATCTTATTGGCTGGAACGTATTTTATATGACGCACCCTCGTCTGTGACAAATAATTTTCATTTGCTCTCCCTTCGGCGTTCCAATCAAATAGCTGTTAGCTATAAACTCTTCAAGTTTAAGATACTGGCAAAATGTGAAATATTAGGAATACGGATGTACTGTATGACATTGTGAACAGCTATACAATGTGCACAGTGTTTATGTATTAATGTCTTACCATTGTGAACTGTTACAGTGTATCTAATGTAAGTGTTTTATATAGTAATGTCCCACCATTGTGAACTGTTACAGTAAGAAAGTGTGCACCATTGTGAACTGTTACAATGTTTATGTAGTGTTTTATATGTAATGTCCCACCATTGTGAACTGTTACAGTGTATCTAATGTAAGTGTTTTATATAGTAATGTCCCACCATTGTGAACTGTTAAAGTGTATCTAATGTAAATGTTTTATATAGTAATGTCCCACCATTGTGAACTGTTACAGTGTATCTAATGTAAGTGTTTTATATAGTAATGTCCCACCATTGTGAACTGTTAAAGTGTATCTAATGTAAATGTTTATATAGTAATGTCTTACCATTGTATGTAAGTGTTTTATATAGTAATGTCCCACCATTGTGAACTGTTACAGTGTGTATCTAATGTAAAAGTGTTTTATATAGTAATGTCCCACCATTGTGAACTGTTAAAGTGTATCTAATGTAAATGTTTATATAGTAATGTCCCACCATTGTGAACTGTTACAGTGTATCTAATGTAAATATTTTATATAGTAATGTCCCGCCATTGTGAACTGTTACAGTGTATCTTATGTTAATATTTTATATAGTAATATCCCACCATTGTGAACTGTTACAGTGTATCTAATGTAACTGTTTATATAGTAATGTCCCACCATTGTGAACTGTTACAGTGTATCTAATGTAAATGTTTATATAGTAATGTCCCACCATTGTGAACTGTTACAGTGTATCTGATGTAGATGTTTTATATAGTAATGTCCCACCATTGTGAACTGTTACAGTATATCTATTGTAAGTGTTTTATATAGTAATGTCCGACCATTGTGAACTGTTACAGTGTATCTAATGTAAGTGTTTTATACAGTAATGTCCCACCATTGTGAACTGTTACAGTGTATCTAATGTAAGTGTTTTATATAGTAATGTCCCACCATTGTAAACTGTTACAGTGTATATAATGTAAGTGTTTTATATAGTAATGCCCTACCATTGTGAACTGTTACAGTGTATATAATGTAAGTGTTTTATATAGTAATGCCCCAACATTGTGAACTGTTACAGTGTATCGTATGTGTTTTATATTGTAATGCCGTTGTCATGGTTTCACAAGATGAATTATACGGATGCCGGATAACGAACAACGACTCAAAATTCTCGGCGGAAGCGCGAGATATCTACCTTGCCATTGAACATATTCAAAGAAATGAAGCATAATTTGATATTCTATAACTGATTTTTTTGGTAAATCTAATACATTCTTTATTGATATAATTCTGTTCAATATGTCCTAAGGATATACACATGTCACACACGTAGGTTTGTGTCTAGTTGACGATCATATGGTCATTACCTATTTAGCCTTTGGTCATTATATTTAAAATTTACCTGTTTTCCTGGATACTAAATATGTAATCCTTATTAAGTACTCCAATCTTATATCAGTATATCTAACATGTTGGCGTGGTGCAGGTAATTTCTTATATTATGTAACATTTATTTTCCTTGTCCATCTCTATAAAAGCTGGTAAGAAATTGTATTAAACAGTCGATCCGTGCGTCCTTACACCAATAAACTTCTTAAACAGACAGTCCTGGGCTCAGTCATATTTACAACGAAGAATTACACACAAAGAAAGAGAAGTAAAACATTATATTTAGTTCCGTGAACTAAAACATAAAAAGTAATGAAAGCTGTTCTCTCGAAGTGTTAGTTATAGAAATATCGAAAATATTTTTGATTTGTAATGCATTAATACTCTATCATAAACCTGCCTCAAACCTTCACATTATTTTGGCTCGGTTCCTGGGCACATAGGAATACCGGGCCGATGAAAAAGCAGATCGGGCCGCAAAGGAAGCTTTATCGCTACCACCTATTTTTAAACTTCATTTTACTGATTTTAAACCATTTATTAAACATTTTAACAATGGAGGAGGAATGGAATACATTGTACCAATAATAAATTGCATTCCGGAAAACCTATAATTGGTGAATGGTCTCCATGCTACAGAGACAACCATCGAGACGAAGTTGTCCTAGCCCGTCTTCGGATGGGCCATACTTACCTTACACTTTCATTTATGTTGAAAGGCGAAGATAATCACCAATGCAGGAATGTGATGAGCCATTCATCGTTTAACTTTTTTATTGGACTGCAATGACATTCTGTCTATTCGAGAAAATCATACCGATACAGGTCTAATGACCCTTTTTGAAACTATTCAGATTGATAAATTTTACGTTATCTGAAATATGTTGGTCTAATTTACAGGATGTGACTTACCATTTTGATCTTTCGTAATGATATGACCATTTAAGAATTTAAGCATTTGTCCTTTACCTTTTAGTTCATTTGAAGTTTTTTTTTTTTTTTGGAGCCCGGTTTTTTCACCGATTGGTGGTCCTAATGACCTTTTATGTGTTGACGGGCCGTTAAGAACGTGATAATAATAATGTCTGCAATATCTTATTTACTGTGTCGACTAAACCCTTTCAGGCTGTACATTTACACGATAAACACTGGTAGCAAAGTGGCCAAGTACAACAGAATATCAGAATAGAAACCCAATATCAAAAACTTATATATCTGGTAGCTTGAGATTCCATATGCCAAACGTATAATTACCATAGTTACGCTTGAATATTCATGAGAACAGATACATCACTGACGGTCATGGAGACGAAATTATGTAACATGGGACAAACTTTTGATATCACTATCAAAACGGTTTCCACCAGAAGACATCGAACGTACTACTTTATTATTACTATAACATGAGTCATGCCTTCTGTTTGTACGTTGTGAATCATACTTTAAACTCAAATCTAATAAAGCGTGGATAAATTATGACCAAGATTGACACCTGGAAAAAAGTCAAAGAAAATAACACCAGAATAAAACTCAAACGCACAAAATTTAAAATGAAGTTTTGTTTTTGGTGTTTTTGAAAGGTTAGATGACAGAAAGAAATTCAGAAAAAAATATGCTGCTCTATTGCTACGTTATATGTTACACGAATTTAGGAAATTACCCTGCAGTTACGATCACCTTCACTCTCTGCACCTCTCTTACATGTCATTGCAAAATTGAAGGCATGATTAAATTGGTTCCAAGAGGTAGAAAAGACCAATCATAGCCAGATACGTTCCTTTTGAAGATTTCAAAGGAGCGACACCCAAAATTCACAGCGATTTCAATATACCGTTATGCTACCTCGAGATTCGATTGGTATACATCAAATGATCAAACTAGTGTTTTCGTCTTGTCCAGAAGGTTTCACAGATGGAACCTTCAATTTTGCCATGTCATCTTTCAGGGGTGCAGAGAATGAAAGTGACCGTACTCCCCGGAGTTCGAAGATATAGATATGCATGAACTTTTTTTTAAGTTTTCGCATTAATGATTCTTGATTATTTCCGTGTGGATCTTCGTTTCCAGCTTTTCGATTTGATTCGATATAAACAGATCTCCATAACAGGGTTCGATAAAACGATGTTTTCGATCTACTTAAAAGAGAAACAATCACTCTCTAAATACGATGTATGTATATATATATATATATCGTATTATTGGGCCTTTAGGCTAAGACACCGAACATTAACTTGATTTCTATTCCGGAAGTCAATCGACACTTTATCTGATTGGTTATGACGTATGATGAGACTTTCAACAAGTTAATGGTCTCTCTTTGCTTTGGGCGCTATATTTCGTTTTCCGCATGGTCAACTGCCAAAAAATAATTCCTCTGTTCCATCGTCATGTTTGCTAGTTGCAAGTGAACTAACCAAATTGAGTTTGACGTAATAATAATAATCTGTATGTTATTAATAGCTTTTTATGCTTTCATCACATATACAATACAAACGTCATTTGAGACGACCGGAAACCAAAGTTGACTGCAACTATGTACAGTACGTTTGACAGCGTTATGTTTCTCTCATGTGATAGCGTGAACAGCATACTTGGTTATTTTAATCCCCAGCCGGTCGCAGGTAGTTGGTCGGTTAAGATGACGTCATTATACAGATAATTAAGTAGTTATTACCATGATTATACTACCTATTCGGTCAAATAACAAATTCAACATGTCCGAAATATATCAATGAAAGACAAATTTTTTATCAGTCTATATCTATTGAAATAAGTAATATCAGAATTGATATTAATCTCCTGACAAAGGGTGACATTGACATAAGTGCTCATGCTAATGTTTTTATTCTCTCCTGTGTCTTGGAATACATAGAAAAATCTGAAAGATTTCACTAGCTGTATTATATTAATTATTATAATACTTATTACTAAATGATTCCGTACATCTCCTGTATAACTGGACGCAAATGGCACTGTATGTAGTGACATTGACTTTGTAGTGCCATGACCAGCCACATGATCTGCTAAGTAGCTCCACTGTCCTGTGGCATATTCTAACATTTGGCTGTGAAGGAAAAGGGACTGTGGGCTTGTTGACCCTACTCATCAGTCATCATAGGCCTGTAGCGTTTGTCGAGGTGTCTTGTGGTGATTGATGGAGTCAGTGGGCCCATATTACATACCCTGACCCGGAAGCCTATTTGTCACCTTGAAAAACTGAAATAAATACTTTTGTTATCCGATCACTTGCTGGAGGCCATTATGGTTACTACTGAAAAAACAATAGAGTTAGAGTTATCTCCCTTTGTATACCCGGAAGAAGGTTAAGCACCACCATTATAAATTCATATATTTACTGAAACCTGGACCATATAATTTTCTGTATATATATACACACATATATGTATATTTTTTTTCAAAAATACTAAACAGTTTTGAAAGGTGGCAAAATATATTATAATAATATACAGCTAGATTCTAACAGTGTACTATTTAAAAAGGCTGAATTATGTATTGTTTCTATATATATTTATTCATATATTCATGTTTCTTACTGGTTAACGAAATGTTTGTATAAATGTAAGGAAAGGGCTATTATAGGCAATGCCTGTGCCCAATCCATTTGTTAATGCTAACAATAAAATAATTTTGAAAAAAAAATAAATTCAACAAGAAAATGGTTTGGAAAACAATCTTTATGATGTAACAACGTGTACGCGCTCCTCAATCAATACCAATTTATTAATCATATGAGTCCTTTAAGAAACTACCAAGTTGGCATCATGAATATTATAATATTTCACTCACTGAAGAGTACAATAAAATCTAAAGCATGTTTAGTTCTCCTCTAAAAAATGAAAATGGTTAAACAGGAAGTATTTACACTGTCGCATAATAGGAATGGATCCGGACCAAATTTCCGGATTTGTATCTATTCAAATATTATGGACCATTAAATTTATATTAAATAATTTTGAATTTCATTGAAGAATTTATATTTTTTGCCTCTTTCACTAGCATTTAAATAAAACGGCAGCTCAAAATTTTATGAAATGATTTATATTATTTTTTCATACTTCAATTTAAAAGAAACATCATATTTAGAAATGCATATCCTTGATAACAACCAAACAGACAATCATAAGTCTTAATATCTGTTATATTGTGTAAATTCAATGAAAACTGAAAATTTATATTAATAAATTTCAACTTGGTTCCTATTGTGTAAAAAGAAAACATATTGTTTTTATTGTTATACTAAAACAAAGCATGCACTTTATCGATTTAAAGTTATCTAGATGTATTGATTTAATATATATTAGTTTGATTTTTTCCTTTGTGACAAATATCGCGACGCGTAAAGTATGTTGTTCACGGGTTTTTCCCTATGAGAATTTTAAAAAGTTGACCGGTATGGAAAAATGTGTACGCATCTATTATATGTAATATAATATGTCCACAGGCTTCCATTGATGTATATTTTAACCATTTCATTCATTTTAAATTTCAAATTCCATGTAGAAATGACGAACATCGGGTTTGTTTGTTTTTTGTTTGTTTGTTTTTTTTTTTTTTTGTTTTTTTGTTTTTGTTGAAATGTCAATATCGCAGAGAGTGCCCTTGACATTTATTAGTGCGAGTTATCTTGCTTCGTTCAAAATTCATCAGAAAAAAAATTCTGCGAGAAATGAGGAACATATAAGGACAAACAATTTAGTAACAAAATGAATGTACACAAATATATTAACTATGTTCATTCAAACCCAATACCAATGCATACTCCTCCCTCTTTTGGCATATTCCTTCCCCATTTGGCACGCCTTCCCCATTTGGCATACTCCTCCCCCATTTGGCATACTCCTCCCCCATTTGGCATACTCCTCTAACGGTAATAAAATTTCGTCTCACGGAAGTGGGAAACGTGAACAGTCAAATGGTGCTAAGTCAACCCAACAAGTACCTCCAAGGTTTTGTGTGTAAGGAAACAGATCATCTGGCAAATAAGTGTGCCAAGAAAGCCTCCAGGAATCGTATTTTATCAATAACAGAGAAATCGAAACAGAGCGAAATGGAGCAAAGAGACTTATGACCAAGAACACAAGTATTCCTTGAAGTGAACCGGTACAAGCACCAGGAAAGATGCCATTTGCGGATGGTGTAGTTGGTATCCGTTTTTAGGGACACTGGTTGTTTGGTCGTGGTGGCGAAAAGAAGTTTAGTGTCAGATGAGCAAATACTGTAAATCTTTGGACATGTGCACTTGCCGACGGCAGCGCTTTGTAAGTGCCTGCTGCTAAGATGATGGTAGACACTCCATATTATGTCGGTCCTGTGGTACCTTGGTGTATGGAGACACCAGTATATGACCATATCCTTGGAAACATTAAGGAGCTCTGGCGCCAGATAAACAAAATCCCAGTTGGAACATAAGAATGGAGCATATACCTGCTGCTCAAGGTGCCGACAGTTTAAGATGAGGTCACACCTTGTGATATTAAGTTAGCTTAGCAGGAGAACGGGAGTTTGCTCAAGATAAGATATTTGGTAATTAGCAATGAGGTCAAGAAACGACGAGATGGGGGAAAGTCTAGGTTTTTCTAAGTTCACGGTGTGATATACCGTGAGTACAAAAGTCCAGCGGTTGCAAACGGTAGGACATTAAAACAACTGGTAGCTCCGACTGAATTTCGTTTAGCACACGAATATATGATGCCTGGTTATCAAGGAGCGAAGAGAACTCAGGACAGGATTATGATGGAGTTTACTTTGCCAGGGGTTAATGCTGACGTTACCAGATTTTGTCGGTGTTGCGACGTCTGTCAAATGACCTTTCCAAAAGGTCGTGTGTCAAAGGTTCCTCTTGGAACAATGCCTCTAATTGACATTCCGTTTCAGCGAGCTGCTATTGATATCATTGGTCCTCTTCAGCCTGCCACCGATCTTGGAAACAGATATGTTATGAACATCTTTGATTGTGTAACGCGTAATCCGAGGCAATATCTCTGAAAGGGATTGAAACAGAGTGAGTAGCGGAGACACTTGTTGATATGTACAGCAGAGTAGGGATTCTGCACGAGGTATTGACCGACCAAGGTAGTCAATTCACATCGGATTTGATAAGTGAAGAGAGTCGTCTTTTATATTTCAGTCAGATGACAACCACTCCGTATCATCCAATGTGCAACGGCCTCGTCGAAAGGTTTAACGGTACCTTGAAGCAGATGCTTGAGCGGATCTGTTCAAAGAGACTCACAGACTGGAACAAGTGCCTCAATGCGTTACTCTTCTCATACCGGGAAATTCCACAGGAAAACCTCGAGTTTTCACCTTTTTAGCTGCTGGTTGGCCTAACCATTCGAGGTCCAATGATGGTCTTACGCGATGTTCCCGATGTTGAAGTGCAGACCACATACCAATATGTTGTTGACCTGAAAGAAACACTTGAGAAAAAATGCAAACTCGGGCTAGAGCAGTTGAAATTCGTCAAATCTCGAGAGGCTAGGTATTATAACAGAAATACTAAGGATGTAGTTATGAAAACAGGTCAGAAGGCTCTAGGATTACTGCCCACCAAGAGTAACGAATTGCTGATGCAGTGGAGAGGCCCCATGGCGTTGAGGAAAGGAGATGCGCCATGGATAACAGAGTTAATATCGATAGTAAGATTAAAACGCTTCATGCTAATTTACTCCGTCGGTATGTAAAACATGATATCTCTAAAAGTTCAGGTTGTGTGCGAGTCAATTGTGAGCGACGACAGTGGAAACGGTAACGGGGATATCATAGTAAAAAACCTGGAGACCTGGAGATGGTCTAAGGCACGTCATAGGTGACCCTGGCGGTCCTGGATGCACCTCGTCCGGAGACTATTTTTTTTTTTTTTTTTTTAATTTTTTGTAATACATATTTTTTTTTATTTCTTTTGATTCACACATAATCAGTTTGTTACAAATTTGAAAAAACAGCATATATCCACAGATATAGTATTTCTAGTTACAGATGTTTGTATAGTATAGCGAAATGTTATCGATTTAATAAATTGTCCATTGGTTGCCATTTTTGAATTATTTCAGGATACTTATTTGAGCTGTAATACCTGTATGAAGTTATTTCAATTTCTCTGTAGCGTCCTATTATCAGAAAACAACAATTAAGCAAATTATTATTTTTGATTTTACATCCAAACATGGCATCATTTTTGTCAATTTCATATTCAATGTTACATTTCACTTTGATTAAATCTGAAAATTTCCTTCAAATAACATTTACGTGAATGCATTGCCACATTAGATGATACTAATATTCATCTTCATAATTACAAAAGGTACAATTCTTGTTATCATTTATACCAAATTTATATTAAAATGTATTAGTACATAATGTTCTATGAAAAATTTTGAATTGAAAATTTCTTAGATTTACATCTTGTGTACAACTCCTTGGTATCAAATACGTATATTTCCAATCTATTTCTAGGTTTTGCAGATCTTGAGATCACTTTTCAATTGCTTATTGATTTATAGAAAGAACAGAGGAACAAAATTTTGAATAGAAAATTCTAGTAGGTTTGACAATAATATTATTAGTTTCTCGCACCGTATTGTTACCATGGCGACTGATTGACATTTTCCATGCACCCGGGATGGCGGAAATAATGCCATAAAACTGCATCCTTTGACTTTGTGTATATTAAAGCGTTCTTGTAAATTCTGAAAAGTCCTCACTTAACCATCATTTAGAATAAGATCTGCAATCTGGTTGATGCCGCTATCTTGCCATGACTGGAAATATGCTGTTTTGTTACCTATTTTTATATTATGATTAAACCATATTGGTTGGGACAAAAATACTCTGCATCCTGCTGTTCCAAATGTTGTTCACTCCAAGCCAAAAATACTTCTTTCCAGAAAAGATTAAAGGCATATCATTTATCGCATATGAGAGAATGTTTAAATTTCCATATTTACCCAACTCATCTAACAGAAGTAGTTTCCAAGGGGATGTGTTTTGAGGATCAATTAATTTCTTGACCCAGGTCATTTTCAAAGATTTAATGAAACTTTCAATATCAATCATATTAAGACCACCATTCTCATAACTGTTTCTTAGTGTTCCTCTCCTGATTTTATCTTTTTTGTCGTTCCATATAAAGTTGAAGCATATCTATTCTACTTATCGGAGTATGTGGCAGGGAGGCTTTGGTAAAACTGTAAATAATTGCACAAGTATTGGAATTGCCAGTAATTTGATAACAGTGATTTTTCCACTCAGGGTAAGATTTCTAAAAGACCAGTTCTTTAGTACTCGCTTGACTTCCATTAATTTTTCTTCATAATTTACAAAGGTTGTATCTATTTTACTCAGGTCATATTTGATACCAAGAAATTTAAACTTTCCAACTAAATTCCATTTCAAACCTCTTTGAGTAAGCAATTTTTCCTGACTGCCCTTTCTGCTGCCTATCCAAATAGCTTTGGTTTTGTCATAATTGGCTTTAAAGCCAGAACAATTTCCAAACGAATCTAAAATATCTAACGCTGATTTTAAAGAAATTTCTTTATCTTTTAGACATATTGCAGAGTCGTCAGCGTATTGACTCGAAAGGATCTCTGTATCACCTACCTTAATACCCTTTAGATCTGGTGAAAATTTTAAAGCAGCACTTAAAACTTCTATTACAAGAATGAATAGATACGGAGGGAGGGGATCTCCTTGACGGACTCCTCTTTTGATAGGGGAAAAAATTGAACAGAATCTATTGTTGATGACGGAGCTAGTGATGTCATTGTACAGAAGTTCTACCCACGACTTTATATTATTACCAAAGCGAAAGAAATCAAGTGTTTTATGAAGAAACTTCCATTGCATTGTATCGAAAGCCTTTTCGAAATCTATTAATAATAAATTTCCTGGAATATTTTTTCATTTGTTTTCTAAATTAGATCATAAATCAGTCGCGTGCATTCGCCAATGTATCTGCCTTTCAAAAATCCTTTCGGAGTATCGCTTAAAATATTGTTAAGTACACGCGTTAATCTTTTTGCTAATACAGTAGTTATGATTTTATAATCAACGTTTAACAACGAAATTGGTCGGCAATTTTTTAGAAACTCTTTTTGTTTGTTTGGCTTTGGTAGACAGGTTATTACACCTTGTTTTTGTGTAAATGATAGTTGTTTATTTTCAAAACCATACTTAATTGAATTAATGATAATATATTGAAGATCTATCCAGAAGAATTTATAGAATTCAACTGTGAATCCATCTAAACATGGCGACTTGCAATTGTTCATACTGAATAGAGCCTTTGCACATTCTTTTTCCGTGACGTCACCATCACAAAGCGTTTTTTCTTCATTAGAAAGTTTACAGATAAAAGGATTGTCATTACAGAAGGATATATTTGTATGTTCATCAGTTATAACAGAATTTGTTGAATTATATAATTTTTCGTAAAAAGGTTTTGCTTTTCTAAAATATCATTAATATTATGTATTTCTGAACCATCATCACGAACAACCTTTGGATTTTTTTTTTAATTTATTTTTTCAAGATGACAAAAATATTTCGTAGATTTTTCACCTTCCATGTTCCACCTAGCTTTTGTTCTGACCATCAGTCCTCTTACCCTTTCCTCTCTCATATTATTAAGTTCATTTTCTTTTGTTTCCAAAATTGTAGATGTTTCTTGATTTTCAAAATTGAACGAATTTCGCTGCAATTCTAAAATTTCTGATTCTAGTTTCGAAGCTGTTTCGTTTTTTTTTTTTTTTTTTTTTTGCTTATTTTTACAACTAGCATAGGAAATGGTTTTTCCTCTAATTGAAAGCTTAATGACAGCTGATAATTTATTGTAAAAAGTATATTATCAAAATTATTGTCACCTATATCATCAATTGCATAATAATTAAGTACCTCATAAATAACAGTTTTAACATTATTGGTATATTTAGTCATAAAGCAATGAATTATTGAACTTCCAGGTCCCTCGTCCTCTTGGATGATCATATAATTTTAATTTAATTATAACAGGTGCATGGTCCGATTTATATTTTAGACCTATGTCAGAGGAAATGATATAGGACTGAAGGTCAGACGATATAAGAAAATAGTCAAAGCGGCTGCCTTTTCCACCTGGCCCAAAACAGCTATATCTTTTCAAATCAGGTGTTGTAGTCTACATATATCAATTAAATCTAACTGATTCATCATATCAATGATAGCTGCCTTAGCGTTTTTGTTATTTTCCCTATTTTACCTATATGTATTTTTTTCAAAGGACATGACTGCATTAAAATCTCCAGTAATGATTACAGAATCGTTATCAAATAGATCAATAGTTCTTTTCAGATGGTTGAAAAATTCAGGAGACTCAGTATTTGGCCCGTATATACACGCAAGAGTCAATCTCTGATTCTGAATAGTAATATCCAAAATGATGAAGTTACCATCCTCGTCATTCAACTTTTTATGAATAGTGTATTCAAAACTATTTTTAAATAATATAGCAATATCACGACTGTTACCTGAATAGGAGCAAAAAAGACAGTCAAGACCCCACTCATGCTCCCATTGCCTTTCTACAGACTTCTTAGAATGTGTATCAACTAATATAGAAATATCATAGTTCCTATTTCTACACAAATCAAAAATATCTCTCCGTTTAAGGCATTCTGATAAACCTCGACAGTTCATACAAGCTATAGTTAGTTCACCCATTTTCAACAGTCAAATTGATCAGATAAAAGATGACAATATTTTCGACAACTATTCGAAAAATATCATGCATCAGCAAATATGTATAAGTTTGTTGTATATATAGACGTACACATGATTTGTGTGAATCATAGAAATTATAATCCCCATTTATCCCTACCCTGCAAATATATTTGCCCACCCCAAAAACCCATATAATCCACAGTATGTAAATTGCAAATGTTATCATTACAATGTACTTAATGGAGGTACACCAACAATGAAATAACCCCCAGCAGATAAACATAGTATCAGTTGTTTCATGCATAATTTCTTTTAAACAACAATAAACTCATATTTACAGAAAAAAATAAGTAACACCCTCAGTTTTTGATGACATTTTGTATCATGTTATGCACATACGCACGACCCTTCAAAAATAGCGCCCGTTAGTCGTAAAGGAAAACTGAGTTTTGAAGTGCTTGAGCACTGCGAACTCGATGGCCAAATAAACACATTTCTAAAGGCACTATTTATAAATGTACATATTCGCATACTTTGTACCATTCTAAACATAAACAGTATATATAGATCAGTAATAATATGTACGGGTAGAAATGTGTCATTTACTGTCCAAAAACAGTCTTTTGATATATTTTAATTGCTATGAAGTTGAGGTTTTATAAACCTCGAACATATACAAAGTTGCGATACAGGTATCTGAACACGCGCACGTGTACTTTGATTGAAAAGATTACTGGTCATTGAGTGCGCATACCTTTACTCAGGTAAAAAACATTCACTCTATAGGAGCGTATTTATAAGAGAAATAAAACAGATGAGCGTATGTATACATGTACCGTGAAACTTATTTGTACAGATTTTGTAGTTTTTCACTTAATGATAATATCCGATATTGTTCCTAGATGTTATCAACAATTTGATGACTCGTAATAAACAACTTAAGAGGTTTGGTTGTAAAATGGAGTGACGGAAGGGTTGTAAAAAAGTGTATAGTGAACAGTTGGAAAAATACAAACAAGTTTCACAGTACAAAGTTTTATAATATATTTACTATGTTTTGCCACAGTTTCAAAAAGTCTAATTTTGTTGGGTTTTTCAATCCCACCGGTTACCTTTCCTTCACTAGTTTAAGAAACGGTGATTCTTTCAAGTAGACAAGCTTATATTTTGAACGTTCTTCTGGTGCCATTTGCTTACGTTCCCCAAGTAGTTCGTACCTTAATTTGGCCAAGGAAGGTGGAAGGTCGGGTACGACAGAAAATCCTGACTTTGGTCCAAGAAGAGACAAAGCTTTACTTAAGATGATGTCGCGATCCACGAGTGACAGTTATCTAACAATAATGTTCCGTTTGCCTTCGGGACCATTTGGCAGTCTATGAATGGCTTGGAACAGCATAAGGTTGACGACATCGGCATCAATTTTGAGAGTATTTTTGAAAAATTCACGAATTTTCTCAAGGGATTCAATGGGCCTCACCTTCGTTTCCCCTTTATTCCTCACACAACGAGATTCCACCTCCTGCCCCAAACCTCTAACGCTAAACGTTCTTCTGATTTTTTTTTATACTTTCCTCAAGAGAGATTTATTGGCATCATTTAAATTTTCAACTGAGAAGTTCAGAGACTCAACTTTGTCTTCGGTCTTGCTCAGCCTGTCATTCATATTGGAGATATCATCTTCCAGTTTTTGAAAGTGTTTTGACATACTAGTGTCCAGTTGTCTGAAGTGTTTACTTATGCTCTTAAAGTCGGTACATGTATACTCAGACATGGTAATGATTAGGCTTACACCTCCTAGGGTGTGATAGTGTGTTGATATGCAGTCCACACAATAATTAATGGTCAAAAACAATTTTGTAGTGAAAGTTCACTATAAATGTCTGTATGCTGGTAAAGTTCATTCACCGCTTAACTCAGTGGTTGGCTCCAGTGGGTTGACAGAGTATAATATAAGGCAAAAACTTACAGAAAATGCCGGAGTCGTTCTAGTGCGTCCTCACCATGTACACATCATACCGAAAGTCCCTAAATCTTAATTGCGCTCCTTCATCGGATTTTCTAGGTTTTATCGGACGTTTATCGCAAAATTCCATGCAATGTCTGCCACTTTAACGGACCTCACAAAGAACTGTCAATCCCATCGAGTGATCTGGAAAGAAACACAAGAAGAAGCGTTCAAAACAAAAGGATTTTCTCTTGGTGTTCAGTTTTAAAGATAGCCGATTTTACACTTCGAACAGACGCTTCAGATAACGGTATCGGGGCAGTCCTTTTTACAGAAGGAAGTTAGAGAATTACTCCCAGTGGCGTACTCGAGCAGAATGCTTAGGGGAGCCGGACTGTCCTACTCTACTATTGACAATGAGTGTTTGGCAGTGATCAGGGGAATTTTTAAATTTGAGCCTTACCTATAAGGACGCGAGTTTTACATCGAAACCGACCATCAGCCATAAGTGCACTTTAACAAACTGAGAGGAACGAATTCGCGATTCGCTTTGCTTATGCATCCTTATAGGTTTTGGATACGCGTTATTCGCGGGATGGACAATGCAGGGGCGGATTGCCTCAGTTGCCTGTGACTTGAAAAACTTTGCAAAAACTGATAATGTTATGTTAACGCAGATAAATGAAATTATCAAAATTCCATTCTTTGGATGGGGCGTGTGCAACATACCATTACGTGCGCCGGATGTAGATACCTGAGCGGGAAATACACGGGAGAAACATGATCTCGCGCATTAACAATAGGAGCGTACGTGTAGCGTTACCTACTGCAAATACCTATATACTGGGCATTTCCATACTAACTATATCTTGCGATGAGTATTGTACATATAAACCAATTTGTAAATGTCATTCGTATACGTTTTGAAGCTGCTGTGTAGATAAGCAGTCACATATTGTTTAGATAGTTATTTATAGATATCGCGTATAAACAGGTGCTATTATTAGCTATTATTCAATATGTAGTGTTTTATGCGGAAGTTACAGATATTTTGTGCTATTCTAGGATTATTATTGGTTGGTCAAACGTCAGTATGATTAGTTTAGTGGTATTTTTTCATACCTTTAACGATGGTCATATCGGTATATTAAGGTGTCCGGTGCTGTATTTATGTATATTAATTAACGTAGACGAAAGATAAGTGTAAATAAGTAATATAATTCCGGATGAATTTAGAACATAGGTAGTATATTATAACATGTGGTTTGGGAGCATATAATAGGACATTTCCATCTAATTGTAGTAATGTCAAGGGAGTACTAATAAAGCTATATACTAGGCTTCAGCCTATGGCTGATCTGATGGATCATGACAATGGCAAGGATAAGGGTCTGTTGAGGTAATTTGATGTGTTAAGGAGTTCCATAGTGACCTGATGGATCATGACAATGGCAAGGATAAGGGTCTGTTGAGGTAATTTGATGTGTTAAGGAGTTCCATGGTAACCTGATGGATCATGACAATGGCAAGGATAAGGGTCTGTTGAGGTAATTTGATGTGTTAAGGAGTTCCATAGTGATTTGTTGGATCATGACAATGACCAGGATTAGGGCCTGATGAGGTATTTTGATGTGTCAAGGAGTTCCATTGTGAACTGGTGGATCAGGACAATGACCAGGATTAGGGTCTGATGAGGTAATTTGATGTGTTTAGGAGTTCCGTGATGAAATGGTGGATCAGGACAATGACTAGGATTAGGGTCTGATGAAGTAATTTGATGTGTTAAGGAGTTCCATGATGAACTGGTGGATCAGGGCAATGACTAGGATTAGGGTCTGATGAGGTAATTTGATGTGTTAAGGAGTTCCATGGTGATCTGTTGGATCAGGACAATGACTAGGATAAGGATATGATGAGGTAATTTGATGCGTTAAGGAGTTCCATGGTGAACTGGTGGATCAGGACTATGACCAGAATGTCTGTTGAGGTAATTTGATGTGTTAAGGAGTTCCATGGTGATCTGTTGGATCAGGACAATGACAAGGATAAGGGTCTGTTAAGGTAATTTGATGTGTTAAGGAGTTCCATAGTGATCTGTTGGATCAGGACAATGACCAGGATTAGGGCCTGATGAGGCATTTTGATGTGTTAAGGAGTTCCATGGTGAACTGGTGGATCAGGACAATGACTAGGATAAGGATATGATGAGGTATTTTGATGTGTTAAGGAGTTCCATGATGAACTGGTGGATCAGGGCAATGACCAGGATTAGGGTCTGATGAGGCATTTTGATGTGTTAAGGAGTTCCATGGTGAACTGGGGGATAAGGACAATGACCAGGATTAGGGCCTGATGAGGCATTGTGATGTGTTAAGGAGTTCCATGGTGAACTGGTGGATCAGGACAATGACCAGGATTAGGGTCTGATGAGGTAATTTGATGTGTTAAGGAGTTCCATGATGAACTAGTGGATCAGGACAATGACTAGGATAAGGATATGATGATGTAATTTGATGTGTTAAGGACTTCCATGGTGATCTGTTGGATCAGGACAATGACCAGGATTAGGGCCTGATGAGGCATTGTGATGTGTTAAGGAGTTCCATGGTGAACTGGTGGATCATGACAATGACCAGGATTAGGGTTTGATGAGGTAATTTGATGCGTTAAGGAGTTCCATGATGAACTGGTGGATCAGGACAATGACCAGGATTAGGGCCTGATGAGGCATTGTGATGTGTTAAGGAGTTCCATGGTGGACTGGTGGATCAGGACAATGACCAGGATTAGGGTTTGATGAGGTAATTTGATGCGTTAAGGAGTTCCATGATGAACTGGTGGATCATGACAATGACCAGAATGTCTGTTGAGGTAATTTGATGTGTTAAGGAGTTCCATGATGAACTGGTGGATCAGGACAATGGCAAGGATAAGGGTCTGTTAAGGTAATTTGATGCGTTAAGGAGTTCCATGATGAACTGGTGGATCAGGACAATGGCAAGGATAAGGGTCTGTTAAGGTAATTTGATGTGTTAAGGAGTTCCATGACGAACTGGTGGATCAGGACAATGACCAGGATTAGGGTCTGATGAGGTATTTTGATGTGTTAAGGAGTTCCATGGTGAACTGGTGGATCAGGACAATGACCAGGATTAGGGTCTGATGAGGTATTTTGATGTGACTTGGTGTTGTGACTTGCTCTGAGGTGGAATGCTGCCAGCCTATATTACCAGTGCATTGTAATAATGTAAAGCAGCCCATTAATGAACTGTTATTACTTAGTGTGATGCTTATAACATCTGTGTTGTATTCGTAGGTATTTGTGTGGATGCGAGTGTAAAGTGTGAAAATGTAGAAATTGTTCATAATGTACATAAGAAATAAATGTTATAAATAATGTAAACATGGTGTTTTGCCTTGTTGCTGTTACACACACACACACTTACATACATACATACACATATTTACATATCTGCACCACACATACATATTTACAGGCATTAATGTACACATATATACATACGTATACCGCATAAAATGTATATATATATATATGCATTTTATGCGGTATACGTATACGTATATATATATATACCAAAGTGCACACGACATATGAAAATATGAAAATATACACATGCATTCTATACTTTGCATTGTTTTGTTTACTTTTGACATCTTATAAGTTACATTACAAATAAGTATATTTAGTACTTTTCTAACCTGGTATGCATATGTATAGATTGATAGAAACGCACATTGTAGTGGTATATTTCACGTACAGTTAAATGTGTATTTTCAATCTGGAACACTATACAAACATAGTCATAAACATGTATATGTTTTTGTAAAACATATATATTATAGATCTTGCACATACACGTATGATAATGTGTATCTCGAAATTTTAAGTATCTTACATGCATATTATATGAATTTTGGCAGTACTAGAATGTGGTGGTAAAACAACGTTTTGGGTAAGACGGACAATAGAAAATACAAAATAGTCATCTATAATGGGCACTAAAATGTTCCGGATTTTTAAAGCTTGTCTATCAAAGTGGAGACTGACTCCTTCTTTAACAAACCAATCTCTGCCTTATATAAAATTTGTGGACATGTCTTTGGATACGCAAAATGGGTGAATTTCATTCCTCTGATGGAGAACGTTAAGGTAATTTTTCCAGAAACATCTAATTTGTTTCCATTCACAGATTTTAAATAAACTAAACTTGTTTGTGGAGAATGTGTCAGATGTAATTGTTCTATGACTTTGTAGTGAACGAGGCTCAAATCAGCTCCACTGTCTTATAGACTCCTGTATTTTTGCTTACCTACTTTGATTTGACATGAATTCGGAGTTCCACTGACAGTATTGATTATGTATGACAGTCGATATGATTGAAACCCGATATCTGCCTCACGAAACCGGGTGGATTTAGTTTCCCTGGTTGTTGAGGTGCGTCTGTGAGTGCGTGATCTGGAACTGGTATGGGTGTGACGTTGTTGATTTGTATCTCTGTAGTGTCTGTGGTGACCCTTCGGGGTATAATGGCACATGTGCGAATATGTAGGTTGGTGTGAAGACTTGTGGCCTGCGATGTTATGATTATTTACTGGATTAGGTAGTAATGGTTGGTAAACATGTGATTTGTTATGTCTATGGTGACTGTTGGAGTTACTGTGACTGTTATGGCTATGCTGATTTGGTGTATTTGTGTATCGGTTGTGGTATTGGTGTTGTCGATCTCTTCAGTTGTTTGTCTGAGTATCATTGTGGTATGTGTACGTGTTGACATACCTGATTCGTGCGGCGTCAATATCCATGGGTTCTTCAGCTCTAAATTGTGTGTCGGTGTAGGGTGTTGCTTGTGTACAAGGAAAAGTGTGTGTAACATGTTGTTGGCGTATGTTGAATTGGTGTCGAATGTTCATCTCTTTCATTGCACAATTTACAGCGGGTTCAAATTCCCTGAATTCGACTCTCATGACATTTAATCTAATTTCCGGTAATTCTAAACCATCTTCAAAAAATCGGACTAGCTGCTTAGCAACAATTGGGGTGTTTAAATCATTACCCTCGTAAAACTTTTCAGCTAAAGAAAGAATTCGCTGTGCAAAAAGTTGTACGGGTTCATCAGGTCGCTGATGAATTTGCTTGAGAAGAGCCCTGGATAATGCCAAAACAACGCGAAAGCTGACTTTTTAGAGTGTCCCAATCTGGATCTTCAACGCCCCGTATGAATCTTTGGATAAATTCACTGATGGGACCGGTAGATGATTGTAAGGCCATAAGGTGTTTTTTGTAGTTTCCTGTAATTTGGGCTTGTTAATAATGTCCTGGGCCCACTTGTATAAAACATCTCAAATTTGAGATTTCCTCAAGTCGGAATTTTCCGTAGCTGAAAACGGCTTGTATAAAATTTTCTCAAGGAATTGGAGGAAGGCATCGGCTAGGATGTCCTGAAGTTCCTTGAGGAATTTTCATACAAGATATTTTGAAGGAGATATTAGCTGAGGAAAATCTGGGCTTGAGGAAATCTTAAATTGAGATATTTTATACAAGTGGGGCCTGATTCCATTGCTCAAATGTTGTGCTGTCCCCCGCAAGCAGTTTTCCCTGACACCATGAGTTATCACTAAGAATGAGCCTATTGGTTGTGTTTTCTAGGACTCGAAAACGTTGAGCCTTATTGTGAAGAAGATTTGTGACGCTTGTAGCGTTTGTTGTTAATAGTTCAATGGCATATGTGGTAAGAGTGTGGGGTTCTGTCTCAGTCATAATGAAAACAATTTTTTAAGGTGGCTATAATAAATAGCAATAATGTCTACTGTGGCAAATGTTCACAAAGTTCGAAAGAATAGAAAACCCACATACCTGAATTCCGTTGGCTTCATGTCGTGTAGTGGTTAAGTGCGATGTTTTGTCACAGCTCCAAATATAATGTTTTACTTCACTTTCTTGGTGTGTCGATCTTCGTCGTAAATATGACTGAGCCCAGGACTGTCTGTTTCAGAAGTTTATTGGATTTTCCAAAATATCTAAGTATAAAATACCAAATCATGCTTCAATAACCTTCTACCTTATCATATACAGAAGATCCATAATATCCCTGATATAGGAAATATTATCTGCTATAGTTCGATGACACCGCAGATTTGATGAGGAGATAATACTGGGAAAACATTTTTTAATCTATTAGACATTACTCTAGTCATTCAACATTAAGCAGACTTATGGGTCATCTCTAAATGTTAGCTTATATCGATCCCCTTTATTTCATAAACTAGGGTTAAGACCCCGAGTTGAGTTTCATAGATTTCAGTAGCTCACCTTTCTTTATGTGAGATGTGACATGTGAAATTGTCAACTGCACACTCGCTATCCTCACCTGAACACGAGCAATTTTGACCTCGTTCACCACATCTTTCACACAACGGTAACATTAGCAGTTCACCATACCAACAATTCACTCTTATTGTACCACATGAAAACTCGGGGCAGTCTCTTAACACGTGATCTAATGAGTGACACAAGTTACACATCTCTCCTGATTGTCATATACATCATTTCAAAACTGTCATTACCTCACGACACACAGACAAACAATGATATGACACCACAGATTACTTCAACGACATTGATGACATCTAGCTGTAACAAGCTTATTGTCCTCAACATTCACTAAATATGTATAGTATTTTCTGTAATTCCGTTAGCTACTAATAGGGCCGTCCTGAGTCGCCATTCTGCTAGCCCAGAATAAGTTTGCAAAATATTCCACAACGAGAATGATTGTTTTAACATTTTGAATGGTTTCTTTATTTCATCAAATATATCAATAACATAAATGAAACTGATAAATAGAGCAAGATCACTTCCTGCCGATAGTTCGTGTCGATTTTACTCAGTCCTAATGGTCAGACGTTCGTGGCATGTTATTGAAACTTTATTTCGAGTATGTGTCCGCGTGTACGTAAAAGGTACAGCTTCATCGAATATTCTTTCACTCAGGTAATGAATATTATCATGTCTGTAGTCAGGTTGTTACATTCGTGACGTTATTGTCGGATGACGTATTCGGTTCATTTATTAGATACGTTTACACATTTATAGTACCAACAAATTAATCTTATTGCAATGTTTAACATTTCACCTCTCGTGCTAGTCAGACAGTTATCATATTACCAAAACATGAAATTAATCAGTATCCGAGCAACAAGGGTATTCCTATTTATTATGTAAAAAATCACTATTTCATAAAACACATCAATGGTGCTACATGAACATCAATACTTGCACATTCAAGAGTTGAACATATGGTGGCAGATAAATTCATTTGTCAATACCATTTTAATCAGCCACTAGAACTCATCATGATATTGGGCCCATTCCGTATTAAAGAAATCTCGTGACATGCCAGTGTTGGTTGTTTTGTGAAATGCGACTTGTATCTACAGATATGGTTTCTGTTCATCCAGAATATTCTATACCCTGCATCATAAACATTTCTGAGAACGGCGAGGCGTTGTATCCACATGTCTCGCTGTGTAGTGTACTTCTGAGACCACAAGTGGAACTCGATAATCAACTGCTTGGGGAATTGTCCAGCAGCAAACATTTCCGGAAGTACATTCCATTCCCAGGCCTCTATATCCATCTTGACGACGTTTGGCATCCGCTACATAAATATAGAATGCATACAAATATACTATTAGACATATGAAGGAAGATAAACTCTGTTCAAATAAAGTGGTTTATCATGCGTTTTATTTTGTAAATGACCACAACTCGTGTCATTCGCCTTCTAGACTATAACGTTCGGGCCCTTATCATCACTGATGAGTCCAAGATTGATGAAACAGCTGTATGATACAGTTAAATTCATTGTTTGACTCTTTTGTATGTGACTCTCGGGTTTTATACAATCTTCAGGACGGACGTTCTTTTGCGTATGTAAAGTGTGTTCTCGTGAGTCTACTGCTTCAGGAAGAAGACAGATTTCTTCACATCTTGTTCCGTGTAACGGAGGACGCTGTTACCATTCTTATACCCTATCTGTTTTGCTATATATATATATATATATATATATATAGGTATTATAGAATATTTACACATGGTTTCGTTTCTTAAACTTAAACGAAACCTTGTGTTCTAATTATTCGTTTGATGTTCAAAGGATCAAACTAGTCTTTTTCGTCCACAATGAGTTACACATGGTAGTTTAAATTTTGCCATGCCATGTTCCAGGGGTGCAGGTTTCGGAAAATACGATCAATTGATTGATCAATTTGATTGTTTATTGGAGTAGCCTACCTTTAAGTGGTTCAGTTCTGTTCGAATATCCAAAAATGTCTGCATGCGCTTCATATTGCCGTCTGGGTTTAAACGGGTGATGTCGGAAAGGCCAGTATCGTGAAAATATGATTGATCCTTGATTCTAACATATCCTTTTTTCCCCATGCTATTTGAAAAAAAAGTTAAACAAGTTTTGAACAATTTTAAAAGCTACAACAGCAGCATAATGCATGAAATATGTTTGTCTTATTCAGTGACATCCCCTATTTACAAAAAAGATGCAAAAGGAAGTCGTCCGAGTGTTTGTAATGAGGAGGAAATCATTAAGACTTGAGTGGTTTTCAATCCAGTACATTAGTTTTTGGTTAGTTTACCTGACTGGGGTCAGATGTAGTGTAAAAAGAGAAAATACCAATATTTTTTAACAGAATTATAATCAAACCATAACTTCATTGAATATATATCAATTATTGTAATTGTTACAGATGGTCGTAGTCTCTGCTTGAAAATGAAAAACACGTGATCACAAAACACGTTTTTAAAGCCGTAGTATATTGTTTCAATGTCGACTTCTATTTTTTTTAATTTTTACTGCGAGAATATCAGACATGGCTTACTAGAATGGAGTTATACATCTGAAGCAGAAAAACAGCATACACGCACACCCTCAAATGTGTGTCTCAACAAGCAAAAGACAACCCACTCATCAAAAGCAAACATGAGTTAAGCAATACTTGATGCATTAATACCTTACCTGGGATCAAAGGAATGAACCTCACAGTTGTAAAAACGAGCAATGTCATCAGCGAAAGGAAAATCATTAGCAATACTGCGAGTCAAGAAAAAATAGAGATATTTATATCAACAGTCCCAGTAAGCCAACACATTTAGCAAAATTGTGTAACGGCGAAGGCCGTTAGAGCACACTAACATCGTCAGAATGTATGGTCTAAACACTCAGTGAGCAATCTCAATTTATCTCGATCAATTTCCACATACGAATGGAATGGAATACTTCATAACTTCATAATCATGAATAATTCAATTTGGTATTTTTTTGTTTCACTGGTAAAACAAATCCATATCCATATCAGCACGCGATAACAGCATAGGTTAAACTATCAAATTACAATTGCTGTCTTTTCACTCAGTAAGAAGATTATATAAAGTGTCAATTCTAAGAAATGATATACTTACCCAAAAGAGTACACCAGACATTTATATTTTGGAAGATACTTTGGTTCAACACATACATCCCATTCACCATCCGTGATCTTTCCGAACCTCCGTTGGGTTTTACATACCGTTTGTACGGTACTTAGGTATCTATAAAATAAGTAGTTGATACGTACAGTAATAATATAATCAGACAACGTCATATACCTTAGAATTGTTGCACTAATCCGGCCTCAGTCGATATTTCTGTTTCTTCTCCATTCATACAAGAACTATCTGATAGAGTAAAACAAAAGGACTAACTCTGGTTACCACATTGTTATGGTAATTACTCGAACGCTGACGAATTCACCAATGACAACGTTCCTTTGATCTGACGAAACCGGCAATAATTCCTAGATGCTGTTAGACTGGATGACTAATTAGTACATAATTCGTAGCTTTCATTTCGTTCGGATTTCACAATATATCAGTTTGCTAAACTGATTTGATAATATAACTCCTTGTTCTTAAAACTGAAATTACGACAACAAGCGCAATCTGGTCATGTCGATACCAAGATCAGACAACTCATAAGACAGAACAGCAGTTAAAATATCTGTTGATTTCGTTAATTCAGTGTCGTATAGTATCTTGTATAGTGGGTGAGTAAGACCAATTAAATGAATCGGCTTTGTACTATTAGCTGTTTTCGATTTCTGTTACTTGAGATAATGAAATAAGACATTTTAAAATAGGCGATCTATCCGAGCCGAAGTCAATGAAATAAGACTTTATTTGGGATTTCCCTAGCCTCTCTCCCCTCTTAAAAACCGAAGCAAAGTTTTCTTCAAAACGGAAATGTGAAATGCATAAGTTGTGCATAGGGATTATGCACGAGAAAAAAGTCTGGTATGGGGAACGTTGTTTTGTCTTAGTAGAACTTTATCAGTTTCTACATAACCTATTATTTTTAACACTATCTATTCCGGCGGTCGTACTGTTTGCAAAAATCGAGAGAGATATGTTACCAAATCTCATGTTAAGAATTTCCAAATAGAGACCTGCTATTTCTGACTTGTAGGAATTAGTTCAATATTCATATTATTAACAGCTCAATCATGCCAACCTATATGTTTGATAACGATTTAAAGAGAACTTACCGTTGATACAATAATTCTAGGTCCGGTACAGTCATCCTACAGAGATCCGACACAGGTGGTAGCAGGTAAAAATCAGTAGTATAATCGTAAATATAAGGGTTCGATATATTTTTGAGGACACATTTCATTATTTCATCAGAAATACGCATGTCCTGAAATAAAACATAAGTAAAGAGAATAATGTGTAATGTTAAAAGACAAATAGAACCGCAAAGAAAATACAGACATGTTAACAAAATGTTATTTCAAATATAAATTAAATGAAACTACGACAAAAAAGTTGCATGGTGATTCCGGAATAACTACAAGGAGACTTCTTACAGATCTTCTGAACAGGTAAGCGTTTTCGGTTTTATCAAAGACAGCCCCATGTAAATCTTTGTGAATCCAAGAGACAATGTAACGTTCCCAAAACTAGAACAAAGTAAGCAACAACAGAATCACCAGGCATGCTAAAGAGCCCCAAACACCCCCGACTTGATATCACACAAAGATAATATTTCTCAACATCATGAAGACAATATTACCACGTAATCGTCTTTAACCTGCATTGAACCTTGAAATATTTTGGTCTAATATATATATTGTTAAACCTTGTATTAACAGCTGTAGCCATCCGAGTACGGCCTTACTGAACACTTCCAAACAAAACACACAAACCAAAAGATACGGAAGTGGGAATGTACAAAAATGTAAAACAGTAGCGCCTCCTATAATCGTTGTTGTTACCAATCACGCTTAAGTAATTTGTTATGATTATCGGGGTCTCATCGACTTAAAGTCAAGACCCGGAAAAGGTGCGCACAAAAGACACCTCATACTGAAGCTAAAACTTTAAAATTCTAACCACCTTACAGGGAGTAAACCGTATGTCAAACGAGTCATATTTGATGGCAAAAGTCTATCAGACGTAAATATATAAGTATGAGCAATATTGAAATTGTATCTTACAACAATACCATTATCTAACATGGACCGAGATATCACGTAGTTAAATCTTATGAAGAAATTGATTCAATGTCAGTCCATTAATGGTGGATAGGCAATAATATAAGGACATTTACATCATATCATCTAATCGGACGTTTCCATAGCAGTGCATAAAATAATAACACAATCAGATAGTGAAATTATAATTACATAGTTGTAAAGTTCCGTCTATGCGCCATTGATACCTAATCTGTTACCTCCCCACTTGTTTGCAGCCTTTAAATCACCCTGTACTGCCCTTAATGACCTTTCCGGTGTGTTTGAGACGTGATGATTATAAATAAAAACCCACACTCGCCTTCAGTATGTCAATACCTCAGACACAATACCACGCTGACGACTTAATATTGAAACAGTTTTTATAGGCCAACATGAGCAAAACGAAACATACGACCTTCAGAACAATTAATATGCAGTACATATCCAATGCAATGGTATACTGTATCTGCCACTTCTTTAAACATTGTATAGGTACACTGGGGTTATAATATCAAGTTATAGTTTTTCTTATTTTTGATGTTTAGAAACATATGCGTATATATATTTATACAACGTATGCTTACCACTTCCATCATTGCAGTGTGCCCTTCAGACAATTTCTTCATGGAGAAAGAAATAATAAAGATAATTATAGGTTAGTAATTTAAAAAAAAAATATTCTAGTGTTTGAAAATTGTTTTCAAAACCACTAGGCATAAATCATTGAATTATATGCGTGACTGTATAGTGAATCACTTAAAATCAGTTTTATCTTTACACTTTAAACATATGTAAAAATCGCATATATTTATCTATATAATTAACGTAGAACATGCTATCAAACATATCTTAATCGCTCATCGGGACACAGATGAAAGCACAGAAGAATTCGTTTTTGTAAGGAAGCGTAAGTCGTCGACCACTTCTTTTCTCCCCATTTATACCATACATTGACGTAATGTTGCACTAAAGAAGCGCTCTATTTAGTGTATACCTATTCCATATAAGTTTTGTATTTCGTTCATTTGTTAAAAGGAGACATGCGACTTTATCTTCCCTACGCACCCTATCCGCCACAAGAGAGTTCAAAGGAGTACCGTTTGAATTTTTGAGTAATTACATTCTCTGGAAATTACTTGTATACAAATCTCGCAAAATTATGTATGAAGCGGAAATGCTTTGTAGCATTCTTGCAAGATGATTTGAGGTTCAAATGATATGACAGTGGTGTACTTCATCTCATCACAATACCATAGTGTGAACTTCGTGGTAAATTAATGGACGAGATACGTCTGGAGGAAAAGTACAACTATTGAAGGCTTAAAGTCAAAGCACGAAAATTCAAATTCGATGAAGTTGAGGCAAAATTTGAACAAAAGGCATATTCAAAGGGAGAACAAAATTAACGGACAAGTACGATATCGTCGACACCTATAACACAAATCTAACAAGTAAGTAATGTCATGTTCTCCAAGAGCACCGATCAAACGTCAATAGAAGAAAAATAGAGGTGATTTACACTCCTGGAACACTAAAATGTTCATTTCAAAGATGATATACGTGTGCAGGTTATTGACAACAAAACCAACCGTCACAACGAGCATCGAACATATCTAACCTCAATTTGCACAATGGACATTTCTACATGAGACAGTGAGGCTACCTTATATATTGCATTAACTTGTATCTCTCTTACGCCATTGTTATAAATAAATCGTTCCATACGCACAGCCTAACGCAAATATTGCTAGAAATTATAGAGAATACTTCAATAACGATCTAATCGACGAACTGATTTTATCTACACCCCTTTCAGAAAGGTTGCGAAAGGACCAATTAATTTATGTAATGCAAAAACGATGTATATTTAAAAAAGAAACTATAGAGATGAATGTGTATCATTATGTATATTTGTAAGATACAACCTTCACTGATGGAAATTCTTCATGTCTTGTGGTAGGCGGGTCTTGTACCTATTCAGAGTAAAAATGAAAGAGTGGAGTATTTTAGCCTTATTTTAGTTTTGCATGTCTCGACTGCTATACGCATGTTGATTGGGCTAATTGAAAATATTGAAACATAAGATTTAACATTGTCTGACCCATTAGTTGTAGCAATAAAGTTGAAAAGAACAAATGGAAAACACATTGGAGATTAATTACTGAAACAGTTGGTATTTTCCTAATGTTTTCTATAGCAATCAAACGCAAAAGTCACATTTTCGATACAAGTAACATTGTTTGTTTGAATTTTCCTTCAGTCTTAAAAATTTAGTCATATTCCTCGTGCAAATCTATGTCTGCGATGTCTTTATATTTGATGCAAAAAAAAAACGATTTGAGACAAGGATATAATCACATTCAAAGGACATTCAACACACATTCCATACCCACACAAACCTTTAAAGTCTTTACACCTGAAAGTTTCTTTTGTATGGACGACGACGTAAATATCACAATTGGCACAAGGGCCGTTGTAGATAGCACAAGTATGCAAATTCGTATTCGATAGGAAACCCTCATTTGTTAGCACTCTGAAAAATAAAGGTAATATTATAAGTCCCCTTTTCATGACTTCAATATATCCTTTTGTTATGATGTTCTACAAACAATCAAAGTCAAAGGAGACCTGGTGACTGGATAAGTAGAAAAAGAGACCCTGACAGGATTGTACTTTTAGCCAACTCTAAGGTACACTGTAGCGAGATTACGTCAGGTCGTTATGCGAACGTGAATATACTTAAGCCTTAAAGAGAGTTAGCTTCGGGATACAAATGGAACAGTTACATATGAATGATATGTTTCTGAAAATGAGAACGGGAGATTTCCGCTTATATAAATTCTATAGATATTTTTTTTATAATTAAATACTACAGTACCATACTGCACTAAAACAGTAACACTGAGATGTAATGTCACACATATCTTAGTAGAAGATTCGTGCCACAAAATGTCGCTGCAATCAAACCCGTACTGTTGTTTTACCCGACCTCCATAAATAGACTTGAGCTCAATGTTTCTATCCATTTGAGTAGAAAACGCGTTACTTACCAAAATAAACGTATAATTTCGCTATTTTCTAAAAGAGTTATAGACTTAACTTCAAATGGTGACTTTTTTTATTTTATTTTAAAAATTTCCACAATTTCGCCAAAAAGAAAGAAAATAAAAAGAACACGGTTAGCAAAAATGTAAACTTACCTCAGTAACTTCAAGTCTGAAGACACTCCATGTGCAAGAAATATCGCAAACAACACTGGTATTTACTGACCAAGCTGTCAACACTCAAACACGGTGTGTTTTAACTGATACACACATGCATGGGTTCCAGGTTACATTGATTTAAGTTCTGACAAAATGTATACAAATGTTAAGTTATTGACCTCGCTTTCTATTTAAAGAAAAAATATGGGAAAAGGAACGTTTACTTACATGCACCAGTCTGCAGTATACGGTTAGAAAAATACTTCTGGTATAATTACCCAAATCAACACAGGAATTCGGTTATTGTTATACCATACTATGGTTAATATTTTGAATACCCTGATCATTATCATTCTACTCCCTTTGTCAAATTGGGCAGCATGACTCGGTCCGGTAGATTTTATCAGTTAAAGGCCTTCGAACAGATAATGACTGATAAAGATGGTTGATCAACTCTATTGGGAATCTCAACTGAACTTGAACGTCAAAAGTCAGGGCGCAAAAGGGGCTTCAAACCTATATATAAAATATAACCTCCCACACGGGATATTCCTCGTAGGAACGTTCCTTAATGCCTCATGACCGTAATATATACTCAACAAAAAAAGAAAGGTTAACATGTTTCCTTGGCGAATACCTGTAAATGAATGAAAACAAAATGACGTTTGTGCAATATTAGAAAATGGTAATGTTTTACATTACAAAATCCAAGGGGGTTACCAAAAGCATTCAAGCGTGAAAGTCTGTATTAGCGAAAGAGCTGCACGAGGTTTTCTGCGACTAACATGTATCTTCAAACTGAGAACTGTTCCTTAGATCCTTAGGACTTAGAAATCACCGAATCTTGCTATCTATCAACTTTATCATTATGCCCCGTTCACAAGTAGAGAGAGAAAGGGCTGTAGGCAAGATCCAGGCTGGGGAGTCTCGCCGTCGAGTTGCGCGGCATTTTGGTTGCAGTGTTAAGACAATTTGCCAGTTGGTAAATCGTTTAAACCAAACTGGGTCAACATCCGATCGTCCCCGAAGCGGCCGACCCCGTGAAACGACCGCCAGGGATGACCGTCGTATACGATTGATACACTTGCGCAATCGATTCGTAACCGCAGTAGAGACTACAAGGACACTGTTTGGGCGTCGTGTGTCTCCCCAAACAGTCCACAACAGGTTGAGGGCCTACCAATTGAAAGCGCTGCGTCCCTACACTGGACCCAATTTGTTGCGACGTCACCGTAATAATCGGCGTTACTGGACCCGTGTTCACCGTCGTTGGGCCTTACGACAATGGAACAATGTTCTATTTTCAGATGAGTCCAGGTTTTGTCTGCAACACGGTGACGGCAGGCGCAGAGTGTGGAGGCGACGAGGGGATCGTTTTGCGAACTGCTGCGTCGCAGAACGGGACGGCTTTGGCGGCGGAAGTGTAATGGTTTGGGGTGGTACTTGTGGGAGGACTCGTACCAGGCTTGTTGTGTTAAATGGCAATTTAACCGGCATTCGATATCGGGACGAAATTTTAAGACCAGTGGTTCTGCAATTCTTAATTTTTCAACAGGATAACGCACCAGCGCACACCAGTCGCGTCAGTAGAACTTTCTTGCAGCAGAATAACGTATAGGTGTTAGATTGGCCATCTAAATCACCTGATTTGTCACCGATTGAGCATGTCCGGGACGTTCTTGCGCGACGCGTGAGATAACGTCAAAATCAGCCGTCAAACTTGCAGGAGCTGGCCCAAGCCTTGATCGCTGAATGGAACAACATCTCTCCTCGAATTATCCGCCGGTTTACGAGTTCCATGCGACGACGCTGCAATGCTGTTTAATTCGCAAATGGTGGCCATACCCGTTACTAATGGTGTTACCTTTGAAATTGACCCCAACGTCCTTTACAGTCGAATAAAATCAATTGAACGCAAAGTTTTATAATGAACCATGACTGCAGTTTTATCAGAATTGATCAATTACTCTATTCGTATATGATTGGTAAGGATTTATGAAGGGGTTAATTAATTAATCACAGAATAAAGTAGTGTTACCTTTCTTTTTTTGTTTAGTATATGTAGAGAAAGACAATAACAATCATCAGTTCACCTTTTATCTGCATGGGTGTTTTACACAATTTGATTAATAAACGGTTATCTAAAAAATGTGTTTAATGTTAACAATAAATTTGATTGTGATGTTTATAACGGATTACTTTTACGATTTGCGTGTGAATCATATAAACAGGTGAGGGATGCTGTTATGTATTGACTAGTCGTTAATTTGTTTATATTGATAATAATACGTTATACAGTTTAACAGATCTGGCTCGTTAGCAGTGTCAAAGTTTAATTCATATCGAGTATCTAAGTAGCAACAGATACCCGAAACTGCCTTTAAGGGTACCGACAAAAGAGCTCACCCCCCCCTCCTTTCTTAACAGGTTAGTTCTGTCTTCATCAAAAACGGATTGACGTCTCATATTTCTTGATAGAAAAAATTTCCTCATGTGGTAGCTAGATGTAGATGTTTGCAGCATAATGGACAACCTAATGATCAATTTATCAGCTTTGAAGTCAAGGTTAATCAATGATAGTGAATGGAGAGACTGACCACTTTGCCGGCTTGCATGAACATTCAAGAAGGGACAACGTGTTTGCAGGTGAAGTAGTTTTTAAATAATCGAACACTATTGTACCATCCCATGTTTGAAAGCTGGGCCATTGGTAAACGCTCCTTCAATAAATCAACAGACTACATAAACGACACAACATAATCATATAACTCCTATCTTCGAGGTTCAATTTTCCTTAAATCACAAAAACATGACTATGTCAAGATATATGTGCCATATTGGCACTTTCTGAAGTATCTTCATAATGACAGTATGGGTTATGTAACCTGTTTTGAAAGGTAGTGCAATGGAGGTTTCCCCCAACAGACGAAATACCCCTAGACGCATTTTTATAATGGATGTATTCGGTGCGGGATGTTGTTGCTGTAAATAAATGCGTTGTTCGCTGGTTGTAGAATGTAAAATGTTCCTAATACGAATCTGATAATTTCTGGAAACCATGACTGCGATGTCCACAGAGGCACTATCATGCTTGCCATTGATTTTTCTTTACGAAGTTTGCTCTACATTCCCCACCTCAGTGAAGAGCATCTACTGCTTGAGCACCCGGATAAGGAAGAAACGACACGTTTTTGATTTTGTGTTATTGTGTCTGAACAGATCCTTTTGGAGCAAGAAAATCTGCCATTAGTTCAAGGTATTTTTTCTCTCACAGAAAACGATCAGTGTCTTCCTGTAGAATTTTCCGTACCATTCATCAGTGCTCACAGTCCGTAACCTAAACTACCGAACGGTCGGCCCTAATGAGTTGTTTTTTTTCGATGCCCGTTTGATATTGTCAATCCTGTCCTGCGCGATTTCATGGATATGTACCGTTCTTTTCCCCAGGAATCTTTAAACATTGTTCTGCTATAATGTTCGCCTTCACAGAGGTCAATCTAACAGTCTAACTGAATAAAGTACAAATCCCAAAAACGATAATTTGACACGGATTATGCAAAGACTTCTTATGATGAACTGTCGACCCCAAACTATACAATAAATTCACGATTTAGATACTGGAAAAACATGATTCGTAAGCACCTGAAAACAACAAACTATCATAGACAGCCGAATTAGCTATTCTCGATTTTCCAAAGCAATTAAAAGACACGTAGCATACACGCGAGCCCATTAGGGTGGCATTTAAAACGATAGACCTCATTGTCTTAAAAGAACTGTATATACTTCCTGTGACATAGCTTTATCCCTTCCGAATAATAGGTGATTTTTAAGTCCTCAGAACCAACCAGAAATCCCTTTGTGATAAGGTGTATAGCCAACTTTGAGACACGCGGCGATTACCAGTTTATTTTATACTGTACATTACCTTTAATTGATTTTTCTACAGGTAGATCGCCAGCATGGTTCAACGGTTCCATGCTTCTTGTATAATACAAATTGTTTAAGGTTTAAAATTACGATAGATATAGAGACATGCGCTCTTATTGGTGTACTGTACTTTTTATTCGGCTTTAGTATACAGACCCCCGGAGGGAGTAATAATCTGCAATTACAAACAAAAACAAACAATTACTACATAGTCTGACAAAAACCTGCACAAAATTTACATTAATTACATTAATGCTATTTCACGGCGGACCGTAGAAATACACTACATATCTACCTGTACTACAATGCTACAACTGTATACATATAAACAGTAAAACTCACTTTTCAGACGGAGTGACAAAGTATCTAAACTATACGACTTGAACAGTAGCTAATATCTTAACTGATGTGATATAACTACAGAATATTAATGAGCTATAAAAAGCTAACGTGTTGAAATAATTACACACCTGAATGAGTAACTACGGGATGTAAAGTAGCCTTTCGCCGGACATAACTATACATTTGAATATGCATACTGTAACGCCGAGTGTAGGGTTAAAAAGTAACGGAAGACGTGGTATCGTCAATTGAGATATTCAATGCATGTAATACTAATTATGAACAATTTAAAATATAGGCCTCCGACCGCACACAACTCCTTACATTATCACTTATTACGATAACAACATATGCTGGAGTACTTGTGCACGTACACGTCCGTCTAGGTCTCTGGTCACAGCTGGAGAGAGACCATACCCCACAAATCACCTGTACGTGTTCTCTCGTCACGCCCCAGCACACACGATCCAGTTCAAAACGCCACTGTGTGGGATATGTACCGCCAACGAAATCAGATAATGAGATAACAATCTGTTACCTCTCGCTCCATGATATATAGGTATCTGTAAATGTACATGTAGTTTGTAAAACTTAAACGCTAATCCCCGTTATCAGCTCGCACCTGGCGCTAAGAAAAAACCGGAGATAGCCCCCGGAAATCTGTATCCAAAGGCAGGAAAAAATTACATCCAGACAGGTGGGCCTCAGGGTAACGCAGGACCTGCGTTATTTCGGTGATACCACGAAATTACTTTATTTATTACCACTAACATATACAGACAGCTATGTCTACAAAAGAAAAAATCTGTCAGGGAACAGACTATTTTTTTTCAACTGACTTGAACTAACGATAATAAATTTGTAAAAATTTTTTTACTGTGTTCGCCCTGTTAAGATGGCAGCACTACTTCCGAAAAAAACAACACGACGAGCAAATAAATTTTCTGATTAAAAAACAAAAACTACTATACTCGCTATACAAGATGAAATGTGCACTGTAAAACTACAATCCTAGCTTTTTGGTGACTTGTAACCTAGCGTGAAACGAGTCGGCAACATAACCGTCCTTGCTTGTCTCGCTTTTCCATCGGCCGTGCCTCTTGAAGCACCGATCATTGACGCCGTTGCTCGCAGCGACGGTAGCGCCGCCTGCGCGCAAACTATGCAACCCCAAGTTGCCAACGTCACAAACCAAAGCTAAACGTTCCATAATGGCCTGTCTAGCCCCTGTGTAACTCAAACTCTTGTTCTTATAAACTAGTTTACTTGTAGTTCCCAAGCGAAAAATTGGCCTGAACAAAAACATGTTTGAATGAACGTCTATATCTGCTATCTCGATGTATTTGAGAACCATCGCGAAAGGACAGGCGGCCGTCTCGCCTTTGCTTATCACCACCACGTTTCGGTTTTACTTTTCCGGATCTTCAATAAAAGATAACTATAAAAAATTTCCAGGTCTGAACACAACAGGTTACTAAGCTCGTTAAAGCGTAGAAAACCTGAAAAACTTAACAAAATCATAGACAGATCCCGAACTACAAGCAAGTCCCTATCACTAGAGAAGATATTACACAGTTCAATTAAAGTGTCCGTGCTAACTGGATCCTTCTTGCATACCGGTTTGCGGGCTGTCCGTTTGGAGCTCTCCAGCATATTCTGAACGAAACTGCTGGTTGTAGGATCAGAGAGTCCGTTGACTTCATGCACCCACTTGATGGCGTACACTACAGAGGAAATGGCGGAAAAAGATAAATGTCTGTCCAACAAGTAGTTGAGGTACAGTGCCACGTGTACGGAATTAGCAGGCAATGCACAGCAGTCGTGTGACGAACAAAACTGCTTCCATATACGAAAAATATCAAAGTACTTTTTATTGGTGTTTTCACTTTTACTGTCCATGAGTCGGATTGCCATGTTACTCGCCAAATAATAGAGCGATGACCCATCTTGTACCCGGCATCCCTGACGGCCTTGTCAATTGATCCCTGGAGGCCTATGCCTGTTGAAAACAATAATCAACACATCAATATGACATCATGCTAATATGTCTGAAATCCAACCGGATTGCAAGCATATTGAACGACAAAATAGTTTTCTCAAAACCCCGTTCTTTCCTCTACCCCGCTTTGTGACTCCGTTTCTGGATAAAGAAATGTACTCCGTCACAAAATCGGCAAAAATGTCGTCAGGACATAAAAATGACCAATACGCAGCCGATCTCAAGACTGGAACAATCAAAGTACCAAATGCCCCGTTCGATCTCATTTTGTTTAAAGTTTTCCAAACGAGCCGGGGAGGGGGCACAAACCAGTTGTTATCCTTACTCCAGGATACGGTAAAGGCGTCAATAGCCTCTGTACCCGAACACCACCACCGTGAATTGAAACGCTTACACTTAGTGTTGTAATCTGAACCGATCGACCCCGTGTGGCCCCCACTTGGTCTCGCAAATATCAAACACCCATGCCTGAACGGACCAGTCGTCTGAATCGTAACATCTACCGAGAAAATCTGCTGTTGTATTTTCGTTTCTAGGAAGCCATAGGGTTTCAAGATTGACGCTACTAGAGAAAGTGAGCGCGTGCATATCCGTAGCGACATTTTGTAGGTGAGTTTTACCGCTACCGACCTTCACAATAGCACACGCGCTCTTGTTGTCCATTATCAATTTGACATTGTGACCTTTGACCTGACTCACAGTACTATACAGAACTCGTTTGACCGCTTCCATTTCTCTCCACGTGGAGCTGCGCATGCGCTCTGCATCGTCCCACGTTTCCATAACGACATGACTACTATGAGCGTACAAACTCTTCACCGTTGGAAGGTTGAATTGGCCTTCAGTCAAGGCAAATGCCTTATGCACATAATTAGTGTCCTCGACACTAGGCACTTCATCTCCCTCCATAAGAGGATCCCCACACGGGATAACAAAACCTCCGTATCCTCTCTCGGAGGCATCAGTACACAGTACCCTAGAAAATTCCGTTTTCTGCCTCAGTTCAGACCCTTTGTCGCTCAGATCTTGCATGTGTAGCGACGCGTGGGTCACTTCGTGTCGTTTTTCGGAATTTAGTACAACCCTGTCCGAGGAAGCGAGGAACTCTGGGAGAAAAAGTGACGTCACAGCCTCTTCCTTTGGAGGCCAAGATACGATAGGTCGGTATTGAAATTCAGGCAGGGTAATCTGTTAGATTTTTGTGTTGTCAGCGCCCATCTCTTCCCTAAAATGTTATAAAATGGTTTACTAAACATCAGTTGCCACCTACAACCCGATAGGTTTGATTTCCGACCGTGTAATTTGGTATATTTTTCGATTTATGCAGACTTAAGTTTTGGCTGGAACCTCGTGTCGTGATTGAGGGGAACGTTCGCTAGCTGTTGAAATTTTGTTAAATAGTGGATAATTCGAGAATTGGTATTCTCGGGGAGTAGTTTTCTCTCGTTCGGTGAGGCTAATTTTGTGTGCCCCCCTCGCCAAGACGAACGTAGGAGAAGGCGGTAGTGTTGAGTTGGACTTTGTAAATTTGGAGTCGGTCACGTGGCGGAGATTTGTCCGTTCGGCGAGGTTTGAGACTCGCTCCGAGGAACGGTGTCAGATTCCGTGGGCCGAGAGTTAATTTAGCTAGAGAATTTCGACAACCACGACATTGGTTCCTGCCTGGTAGTTAGTTTAGGTAAAAGTTTGTTTATTTCAGGTGGCTTCTGTACATTGTTATGGTTAATTTAAAACACTCACTGAGCCGGTTAAATGTCTTTCATGCTAAACTTTACTCTTGTAAAATATATAATAAATTGTTGAATCTGTTTAATTCTTCTCGTCATTATTGCCAGTACTTGGTCGAAATTTGTTTGTGAAATCTGCAAGCGAAAGCGGCAGTCGAACCCATTGGGCACTTTTATTATTGTAACTACAGAGGTGACGTCCGCGGTGCGGCCACTAGCGGGTCGCGAGACGTCGTTCGTTACAATTGGAACCTCCGGCGGGACTCGATGCTAAAAAGATACCATTAGGAGTATAGGGAAAATTAAGGTTTAAAGGTCAAGATAAGTTATAAATAATTCTATCTGAAATTGGTTCGACTGTTTGATAACTACTTCTATTAAAAACTTAGTCATTAAGTACTGGCAACGATGGCGGAGGGCGGTGAGTTTAATTTTGATATTCCGGACTACGGACTACAGATAGATTCAATGCGACAAAGATTAGATGAGCTGTTGTGTAGGAGCGAAACGCGTGGAAGGCGGCCGGCTCGTGATAGGGAAGAGGTGGGCGATGGCAAAATTGGGGAGGCCGCCCAAGATACGGGGTCCCCTCGCGGCCTAGGCCAAGGTACGAATAGGGAGCCCTCTAGCTGGAGTCCTTCAAGGATTAGGTTTAGTGCACCCCTTGCTGGCTCGACCCCTAGATCGAGACCCGGGGCAGCCCCTTCGCAGGCGACTCAGCCCCAGTCGCCCCAGTTAGTTCCCCTGCCCAAACCCATAGTTGTCCCGGAAGCTTATAATGGCCAGGGTAGTTATAAAGATTGGTTTACACACTTTGAGGCTTGCAAGACCATTAACGCTTGGACAGAGGCTCAAGCTTGCCAATTCCTGGCGGTGAAACTCAAGGGTACGGCCCTTAGGGTATATAGTGATCTAACCCCCACAGAGCGCTTGGACTATAAAAGTGTGACGTCGGCACTTAAGTCCAGATTTGACCCCGAGAGGGATGTAGGGGTGTACTGGGCCCAGCTTCGGGGAAAAACTAGGAAGAAGGGGGAGTCATTATCCGAGTTGGCTGGGTATATCCAAAGGATAGCAGCTCGGGCCTATCCAGACTCTGATCAGGAGACGCGGAGTATTATTGAGATCCAACATTTTATTGATGCACTGGACAATCGGGAGGTCCAGAAACAGCTAAGAAGGAATAAGCCTTCCAGTTTAGCAGAGGCCGTTCGTATGGCCCTTGATGAGGAGAGCTATGATCGGATAGGCGGGTCTGCTAGGATACCCCAAGCGGGGGGGGGGGGGGGGGTGTCGATAGCTTAACAGAATCCCCCGTTGTAGAGAGGGAGGAGGCTCGGACCTCCGAGCAAGAACAAATAGCCACTCTTGTTAAGAAGATAGAGGCGTTACAGGCCCGATTTAATAGGGATAGGGAGTATCGTAGGGGAGATCAGCCACCCCCCCGTCAGGGAAATTACTATGGCCAGGCTCAGAGGGGGCCTCAGTGCTTCAGGTGCTCTATGTCGATCGGGCGTCCGCGCTAAGTTCGGCATCAATATGGCGACGTCGGGGGAGCCTGTGGGCAACTCCGGACCGTCGAGTGGGGAGGCGTCGTAGACGGCCTCCCGACTGGATGCGGTCCGGGGCCTATGACCTCACCTGATTGGCCCTTCAGTACATTTATTTGTGTAGGTTAGGGAAGATGTCTGTATAGTAATTTAGATTATGTAGATCCTGTCTGAACTATACTTGTTTTATCTTTCATGTAAAATGGTGCTCTTGACACCCCCTGACCTGGGGGAGGGATCAAGACAGAAGAGGATGACCCGGGCCCCTGAAACTGCCGGCGACCTGTCCATTGGTGAATCGGTATAACGTTCATGCAGTGCTGCGGCTGGATACGTCCTGGGAGACTCTCGCCCTCCAGGAACCTTTGGTATTTGCAATGATACAGTTTTCTCTTATGTGCGCGGGTGATTGAACATTGGGATAGCCACCATGGACCCCTGGGGTGGTGGCCACACCCCAGACGTGGCAGTGACCCCCAAATACCTACTCGGAGACCTGGAGACAGGCAGACGTCCCTGGCGGTGAGAGACCTCCACACCCAATCAGGAGAACTTTCGTTTCTGGTGGTAAATAACTGTATGCGCGCAACTCGAGGACAGGTAACCAGGGGCCCGTGGGACACCAGAGTCGACGTCCACAACAAATTTCCCTCCCCCAGGGAAGCGTGTCGGACACATCTTTAAACATTACGACATTAGTGACTTAATAGAACAGGAAGGGAGGAGACAGCGAGTTAAAATAGAGTGATAGGAATTTATTGGTTGGTATCATGTTATAGGTAGTACAAGTCGGGCCAGGTGTTCAAGGGGAGATAATTGGGCAAGTAGGTTAGGTAGCTGGGATAGAGGGGGAAGTCGCTTGGACAGGGTTGGTCAGGGTGGCCAGAGTTGTTACGACCAACACTTTCGATTAACCTTGTCCTGACTCCCCCATAGTCAAAATTCATAGGGTGGGTTATTCGGCTTGATAGGTTAGATAGGCTTACAGTTTGGTTGGGTTAGAAAGGGAGGTCACCGGGTAGGGGCTGGTCTGGGTGGCCAGAGTTGATACGACCAACACTCAAGATTAGCCTTGCCTTGACTCTCCCAGGGTTCAAAATTGATGGGGTGGGTTATTCGGCCTGGTAGGTTAGTTAGGTTGGCTTCGAGTGGGGCTCTAGTCCTTGTGGCTAGAGTTGATACGACCAACACTTGGGCGGAGCACCATTCACAGCCATTTAGTTAGAATAGGGGAGGGTGTCCGAATGCCTGGACCGGCTTAATTTAGTCATATGTTAATATAGGGTGGCTTCCCCAGTGATAGCTGTGGGTAGGGGGGAAAAACTCTTGGCCGCCGGAGGAGGAGCAGAATATTTTTTTCAAGTTTGCTAATTTTATATATGTCATATATTTTTGTTATTTTTATTTTTTGTTATACAAGTAAATACCTCTGAGAGGAAATCATGTTGCCACCAAGGAGATGGTGATTATGGAGGTATTGCCCCTTAGCCAAGAACCTGACTAGTGCTAATACGGGTATTTCTGTTCAAAATGGGGGGTTTCTGAAGTCTGGAATGATGAATTTATATATTTTCATTCGACTGTGGTAATAATATTGAGGTACCACTAATAGACTAGTAATGATCATCATGATAGCCAGTAGTGAAATTCGAACATGGAATGTAATGATTAAGCAGCAGCCATAACTAGTCGGGTTCTTCTATATTGTAAACTGTAGTTCAAATTGTTATAATGTAATGTACACAGTAGAATTGTAACTGTACTCTCTGAATATTTTTCTTGGTTCCAGTTAAACTTGTTGAGATAAAAATGTAAAAATCCGATTGTTTGGAGATGACAGTAATGGCCCACAGTGTATCAATTCAAATTATACTAATCAAATAATGTACTGTTATATTGGCTGCTAGCCTGAATTATCTGTAACTTAAGCACTAGGAATGATTACCATGAACATTATGCACTTATCTTAGAAAGATGTTTAAAATATGCTCAATTGTGCTCATCTGTGCTTAAACAACCATTACCATGTACATCTGGTGCTACTCATAGAAAAATGCTCCAAGGATGCTTAAAATAAGCTCAAGTGTGCTCATCTGTGCTTAACAACCATTACCATGTACATCTGGTGCTACTCATAGAAAAATGCTCCAAAGATGCTTAAAATATGCTCAAGTGTGCTCATCTGTGCTTAACAACCATTACCATGTACATCTGGTGCTACTCATAGAAAAAAAATGCTCCAAAGAGGCTTAAAATATGCTCAAGTGTGCTCATCTGTGCTTAACAACCATTACCATGTACATCTGGTGCTACTCATAGAAAAAAAAATGCTCCAAAGAGGCTTAAAATATGCTCAAGTGTGCTCATCTGTGCTTAACAACCATTACCATGTACATCTGGTGCTACTCCTAGAAAAAAAAAATGCTCCAAAGATGCTTAAAATATGCTCAAGTGTGCTCATCTGTGCTTAACAACTATTACCATGTACATCGGGTGCTACCCATAGAAAAATGCTCCAAAGAGGCTTAAAATATGCTCAAGTGTGCTCATCTGTGCTTAACAACCATTACCATGTACATCTGGTGCTACTCATAGAAAAATGCTCCAAAGATGCTTAAAATATGCTCAATTGTGCTCATCTGTGCTTAAACAACCATTACCATGTACATCTGGTGCTACTCATGGAAAAATGCTCATAAGATGCTCGCCAATGCTCAATGATGCTTAACATGCTTAGGGATGCCAAAAACTTTCCTCGCAGTGGAGAGAATGTAAATTGTATCTACAGCCTGAAGAGATCAGGAGTTGTTGTGATTGAAAGTGTTCAGAAACTGAGTTAACTGCACCTTGAGAACATCTGCTTAAAATTATAAATTTTATGGTGCTTCCCAGAACTTTAAACATTCCAGACAAACAACCATGTGAGGACAAGGACTGTCATGACCCATTATTTTATGGGAAGCACATATTTGTAATATTGATTACTTACTGTTAAAGTTTGGCAATAATTATTTGCTGACGCTCTAGGAGTTGCACCAAAAAAAAAAAAAAAAAATCCGATTATACAGTTGTGACTCTTAACTAAATTACAATTGAGCAAGACTTTATATAAGTGACATTTAGATACCAACCAATTTATCTTCAGTAGATTGTAATTTAAAATTGTACAAGCAATTATAGCAATAAAGACAAGACTTGGGCCGAGTCATCTGGAAATTGAGATTATGTGTAATAATGCCAATATTTTTGTATTGTAATTTTGAACTTCATGCTATAGGGGCCTGCCTCCATTGGGTATTATTATCAAATGGTGAAATTTTGTTGTATGTAAAGACATGAAATGTCATTCAAATTTATTGGCCAGTGAGGAAATGATGGTACTTAATCAAATGCAATAGTTCATTATTATTATTATTATTATTATTATTATTATTATTGTGAGTCGAGTTGGATGTGGCAATTGATAGCACATGGCTAATCTTTTAATTTTAAGTTCAGTTCCGAGAAGTTTGGGCGGCTTTGGCCCACCTGGTTTGTCCTGTGGACCACGTGTTGTTTCAACAGCAATCCATGTGGAACCATCGTTGGCCAGCCTGGTGATACATTACCATTATGGGTGACAAACCTTAACTAGGTCAAAGGTCAAGGTCGGGGTTTGTCTTTCACTGGTGGTGGCAAGACACATGAGATAGAAAGGATCAGAGGTAAAGGAGTCAAGGTCACTAGGTCAAAGGTTGATATTGCCGAGTAAAGGTCGAGGTGGGGGTTTATGTCGTTCACTGGCGGAATTGTAAGACATCCTGAGAGGAAATGAGTCATAGTCAGTCGAGTCCAAGGTCATTGGACCAAAGGTCAATATTACCAGGACAAAGGTCATTACTTAACATAGAAATATTTTACGGATTTTGAAACAGTAAGTTGAGTCTCGGCTACGCGGTCGTAGCCTGCCCGGGTGGTTGGAGGGTGTGTAGCGACGCGTGGGTCACTTCGTGTCGTTTTTCGGAATTTAGTACAACCCTGTCCGAGGAAGCGAGGAACTCTGGGAGAAAAAGTGACGTCACAGCCTCTTCCTTTGGAGGCCAAGATACGATAGGTCGGTATTGAAATTCAGGCAGGGTAATCTGTTAGATTTTTGTGTTGTCAGCGCCCATCTCTTCCCTAAAATGTTATAAAATGGTTTACTAAACATCAGTTGCCACCTACAACCCGATAGGTTTGATTTCCGACCGTGTAATTTGGTATATTTTTCGATTTATGCAGACTTAAGTTTTGGCGGGAACCTCGTGTCGTGATTGAGGGGAACGTTCGCTAGCTGTTGAAATTTTGTTAAATAGTGGATAATTCGAGAATTGGTATTCTCGGGGAGTAGTTTTCTCTCGTTCGGTGAGGCTAATTTTGTGTGCCCCCCTCGCCAAGACGAACGTAGGAGAAGGCGGTAGTGTTGAGTTGGACTTTGTAAATTTGGAGTCGGTCACGTGGCGGAGATTTGTCCGTTCGGCGAGGTTTGAGACTCGCTCCGAGGAACGGTGTCAGATTCCGTGGGCCGAGAGTTAATTTAGCTAGAGAATTTCGACAACCACGACATTGGTTCCTGCCTGGTAGTTAGTTTAGGTAAAAGTTTGTTTATTTCAGGTGGCTTCTGTACATTGTTATGGTTAATTTAAAACACTCACTGAGCCGGTTAAATGTCTTTCATGCTAAACTTTACTCTTGTAAAATATATAATAAATTGTTGAATCTGTTTAATTCTTCTCGTCATTATTGCCAGTACTTGGTCGAAATTTGTTTGTGAAATCTGCAAGCGAAAGCGGCAGTCGAACCCATTGGGCACTTTTATTATTGTAACTACAGAGGTGACGTCCGCGGTGCGGCCACTAGCGGGTCGCGAGACGTCGTTCGTTACAATTGGAACCTCCGGCGGGACTCGATGCTAAAAAGATACCATTAGGAGTATAGGGAAAATTAAGGTTTAAAGGTCAAGATAAGTTATAAATAATTCTATCTGAAATTGGTTCGACTGTTTGATAACTACTTCTATTAAAAACTTAGTCATTAAGTGCTGGCAGTGATGGCGGAGGGCGGTGAGTTTAATTTTGATATTCCGGACTACGGACTACAGATAGATTCAATGCGCCAAAGATTAGATGAGCTGTTGTGTAGGAGCGAAACGCGTGGAAGGCGGCCGGCTCGTGATAGGGAAGAGGTGGGCGATGGCAAAATTGGGGAGGCCGCCCAAGATACGGGGTCCCCTCGCGGCCTAGGCCAAGGTACGAATAGGGAGCCCTCTAGCTGGAGTCCTTCAAGGATTAGGTTTAGTACACCCCTTGCTGGCTCGACCCCTAGATCAAGACCCGGGGCAGCCCCTTCGCAGGCGACTCAGCCCCAGTCGCCCCAGTTAGTTCCCCTGCCCAAACCCATAGTTGTCCCGGAAGCTTATAATGGCCAGGGTAGTTATAAAGATTGGTTTACACACTTTGAGGCTTGCAAGACCATTAACGCTTGGACAGAGGCTCAAGCTTGCCAATTCCTGGCGGTGAAACTCAAGGGTACGGCCCTTAGGGTATATAGTGATCTAACCCCCACAGAGCGCTTGGACTATAAAAGTGTGACGTCGGCACTTAAGTCCAGATTTGACCCCGAGAGGGATGTGGGTGTGTACTGGGCCCAGCTTCGGGGAAAAACTAGGAAGAAGGGGGAGTCATTATCCGAGTTGGCTGGGTATATCCAAAGGATAGCAGCTCGGGCCTATCCAGACTCTGATCAGGAGACGCGGAGTATTATTGAGATCCAACATTTTATTGATGCACTGGACAATCGGGAGGTCCAGAAACAGCTAAGAAGGAATAAGCCTTCCAGTTTAGCAGAGGCCGTTCGTATGGCCCTTGATGAGGAGAGCTATGATCGGATAGGCGGGTCTGCTAGGATACCCCAAGCGGGGGGGGGGGGGGGGGGGGTCGATAGCTTAACAGAATCCCCCGTTGTAGAGAGGGAGGAGGCTCGGACCTCCGAGCAAGAACAAATAGCCACTCTTGTTAAGAAGATAGAGGCGTTACAGGCCCGATTTAATAGGGATAGGGAGTATCGTAGGGGAGATCAGCCACCCCCCCCCCCCCCCCCCCCCCCGTCAGGGAAATTACTATGGCCAGGCTCAG
>NW_026782888.1:0-91780 GCF_031769215.1 Ylistrum balloti
CATACAAATAATAATATGATTATATTTTAAATTTTAATGACAGAACATTCATTTTAGTCTTTAATTACACAAAACAAATTCATTTGTGGTAATTGCTACCAAGAGCAGATAACCCTGAGTAACAGCACCCTTGAAATCAAAGTGTAAGAGGAAGTAGAGCAAGTTAATCATGTAGACAAGGAAAACTCATCAAACTGCAATTGGCAGTTTAATAGGTAGTATGACCTCCGTTGACATCAATAACTGCCCTGCAACGTCTGCACATGCTCCTTATTAGTCGTCGGTGGCTGATCTGTGGGATGCGCTGCCATTCCTCTTGCAGAGCAATCATAAGCTGTTGGCGGTTCTGTGGCGGATTAGGTCGAGCTGAAACCCGGCGTTGCAAGGTGTCCCAAGCATGCTCGATAGGGTTCAGATCAGGAGAACGACTTGGCCAGTCCATGCGAACGATTGCTTCACGTTGAAGATAGTCGTTGACCACACGAGCACGGTGAGGACGAGCATTATCATCCATCAGAATAAAATCATGGCCAACAACTCCTGCAATGGGCCTTACTATAGGGTGTAGAATCTCGTCCCTGTATCGAACAGCTGTTAAAGATCCATTGTCTATGATGTAGAGGTCTGTATGGAAGTCAACACTGATCCCTGCCCAAACCATCACTGACCCACCACCAAAGCGATCATGCTGGACAACACAGCAGTCTGCATAGCGCTCTCCTTGGGTTCTCCATACCCTCCTCCTACCGTCATGGAAGTCAACACAAAACCTAGACTCATCTGTGAACATAACATTTCTCCAATGACGTAATTGCCAATTCAAATGATGAGTGGCCCATTGATGTCTGGATTGTCGATGACCTCTGGATAAAATTGGTCGAACTGCTGGTCTTCTAGCTCGTAAATTAGAGGCATGGAGTCTGTTTCTGATTGTCTGGGATGAAATCCTTAGATTTGTAGCACGCTGAAACTGAAGATTCAAGACAGGAGCACTCAAAAACCGCTGACGTCGTGCCGTGATGCAAATGAATCTGTCCTGTCGGGCTGTCGTACAGCGTGGTCGTCCAGATCTGGGGCGTTGACGGACGTTATTTGTCTGTTGATAGCGATTCCATAGCCTACTAATCACGCTCTGAGAAACATGAAGCTGTGCCGCCACATTTCGTTGAGTTTGACCAGCTTGAAGGAGCCCTATAGCTCGCGCGGCTTCCATATCATTTAAATGTCTTCGCATGATTAGTTTTTCAAGTTTTCGTTACAAATTGATTAAATGTTTCCAAATTCAACTTTTTTTAGCTTAGAAGTAACAGAATCAAAACCTGCAAGATTCCTCTGTAGTAATAGACCAGTCAGTTTTTCACACCACCATAGTTAACTAGAGCGGAACGGCAAGACCTTCAGATGCACGTGCTTTCACCTTTGACATGACTTTAGGTACATATTGGAGAAACTACGAGTGCAATTACCGGCAATACATGATTTGAATTTTTAAAGATATTATGGTCACAATTTATGATCCTTAACTTATTTTGTCCAGTATACAATGTAAACACATCACGTGACTTTGACCGGGGAGTTATCAGTGTCATGTTTATACAATGTATACACATCACGTGACTTTGACTGGGGAGTTATCAGTGACATGTTAATACAATGTATATACATCACGTGACTTTGACTGGGGAGTTATAGGTGTCATGTTTATACAATGTATCATGTGACTTTGACTGGGGAGTTATCAGTGTCATGTTTATACAATGTATATATATCACGTGACTTTGACTGGGAAGTTAGCAGTGCCATGTTAATACAATGCATACGCATCACGTGACTTTGACTGGGGAGTTATCAGTGACATGTTTTATACAATGTATATACATCACGTGACTTTGACTGGAGAGTAATTAGTGTCATGTTAATACAATGTATACACATCACGTGACTTTGACTGGGAAGTTAGCAGTGCCATGTTAATACAATGCAATGCATCACACACTTTGACTGGGGAGTTATCAGTGACATGTTTTATACAATGTATATACATCACGTGACTTTGACTGGGGAGTTATCAGTGTCATGTTAATACAATGTATATACATCACGTGACTTTGACTGGGGAGTTAGTGTCATGTTTATACAATGTATATACATCATGACTTTGACTGGGGAGTTATCAGTGTCATGTTTATACACATCACGTGACTTTGACTGGGGAGTTATCAGTGACATGTTTATACAATGTATATACATCACGTGACTTTGACTGGGGAGTTATCAGTGACATGTTTATACAATGTATATATACTGGGGAGTTATAGGTGTCATACATCATGTGACTTTGACTGAGTTATCAGTGACAGTTATCAGTGACTTTGATGTTTATACAATGTATATATATTGACTTTGACTGGGAAGTTAGCAGTGCCATGTTAATATATACGCATCACGTGACTTTGACTGGGGAGTTTCATTGTCATTTTTTATACAATGTATATACATCACGTGACTTTGACTGGGGAGTTATCAGTTTTATACAATGTATATACATCACGTGACTTTGACTGTTATCAGTGACATGTTTATACAATGTATACACATCACGTGACTTTGACTGGCGAGTTATCAGTGTCATGTTTATACAATGTATATATATCACGTGATTTTGACTGGGAAGTTAGCAGTGCCATGTTAATACAATGCATACGCATCACGTGACTTTGACTGGGGAGTTATCAGTGACATGGTTTATACAATGTATATACATCACGTGACTTTGACTGGAGAGTAATTAGTGTCATGTTAATACAATGTATACACATCACATGACTTTGACTGGGTAGTTATAGCTGTCATGTTTATACAATGTATACACATCACGTGACTTTGACTGTGGAGTTATCAGTGTCATGTTAATACAATGTATATACATCATGTGACTTTGACTGGGGAGTTATAGGTGTCATGTTTATACAATGTATCATGTGACTTTGGCGAGTTATCAGTGTCATGTTTATACAATGTATATATATCACGTGATTTTGACTGGGAAGTTAGCAGTGCCATGTTAATACAATGCATACGCATCACGTCACTTTGACTGGGGAGTTATCAGTGACATGTTTTATACAATGTATATACATCACGTGACTTTGACTGGAGAGTTATCAGTGTCATGTTAATACAATGTATACACATCACGTGACTTTGACTGGGAAGTTAGCAGTGCCATGTTAATACAATGTATATACATCACGTGACTTTGACTGGGGAGTTATCAGTGACATGTTTATACAATGTATACACATCACGTGACTTTGACTGGAGAGTTATCAGTGTCATGTTTATACAATGTATACACATCACGTGACTTTGACTGTGGAGTTATCAGTGTCATGTTAATACAATGTATATACATCATGTGACTTTGACTGGGGAGTTATAGGTGTCATGTTTATACAATGTATCATGTGACTTTGACTTGCGAGTTATCAGTGTCATGTTTATACAATGTATATACATCACGTGACTTTGACTGGAGAGTTATCAGTGTCATGTTAATACAATGTATACACATCACGTGACTTTGACTGGGGAGTTATAGGTGTCATGTTTATACAATGTATCATATGACTTTGACTGGCGAGTTATCAGTGACATGTTTTATACAATGTATATACATCATGTGACTTTGACTGGCGAGATATCAGTCATGTTTATGCAATTTGTATATATATCACATGACTTTGACTGGGAAGTTAGCAGTGCCATGTTAATACAATGCATACGCATCACGTGACTTTGACTAGGGAGTTATCAGTGACATGTTTTATACAATGTATATACATCACGTGACTTTGACTGGGGAGTTGTCAGTGACATGTTTATAAAATGTATACACATCACGTGACTTTGACTGGGGAGTTGTCAGTGACATGTTTATAAAATGTATACACATCACGTGACTTTGACTGGGGAGTTATCAGTGACATGTTTATACAATGTAAACACATCACGTGACTTTGAATGGGTAGTTATAGGTGTCATGTTTATACAATGTATACACATCACGTGACTTTGAATGGGTAGTTATAGGTGTCATGTTTATACAATGTATACACATCACGTGACTTTGACTGGGGAGTTATCAGTGACATGTTAATACAATGTATATACATCACGTGACTTTGACTGGGGAGTTATAGGTGTCATGTTTATACAATGTATCATGTGACTTTGACTGGTGAGTTATCAGTGTCATGTTTATACAATGTATATATATCACGTGACTTTGACTGGGAAGTTAGCAGTGCCATGTTAATACAATGCATACGCATCACGTCACTTTGACTGGGGAGTTATCAGTGACATGTTTTATACAATGTATATACATCACGTGACTTTGACTGGAGAGTTATCAGTGTCATGTTAATACAATGTATACACATCACGTGACTTTGACTGGGGAGTTATATGTGTCATGTTTATACAATGTATCATGTGACTTTGACTGGCGAGTTATCAGTGACATGTTTTATACAATGTATATACATCATGTGACTTTGACTGGCGAGTTATCAGTCATGTTTATGCAATGTGTATATATATCACATGACTTTGACTGGGAAGTTAGCAGTGCCATGTTAATACAATGCATACGCATCACGTGACTTTGACTAGGGAGTTATCAGTGACATGTTTTATACAATGTATATACATCACGTGACTTTGACTGGGGAGTTATCAGTGACATGTTTATACAATGTATACACATCACGTGACTTTGACTGGCGAGTTATCAGTGTCATGTTTATACAATGTATATATATCACGTGATTTTGACTGGGAAGTTAGCAGTGCCATGTTAATACAATGCATACGCATCACGTGACTTTGACTGGGGAGTTATCAGTGACATGTTTTATACAATGTATATACATCACGTGACTTTGACTGGGGAGTTATCAGTGACATGTTTATACAATGTATACACATCACGTGACTTTGACTGGCGAGTTATCAGTGTCATGTTTATACAATGTATATATATCACGTGATTTTGACTGGGAAGTTAGCAGTGCCATGTTAATACAATGCATACGCATCACGTGACTTTGACTGGGGAGTTATCAGTGACATGGTTTATACAATGTATATACATCACGTGACTTTGACTGGAGAGAAATTAGTGTCATGTTAATACAATGTATACACATCACGTGACTTTGACTGGGTAGTTATAGCTGTCATGTTTATACAATGTATACACATCACGTGACTTTGACTGTGGAGTTATCAGTGTCATGTTAATACAATGTATATACATCATGTGACTTTGACTGGGGAGTTATAGGTGTCATGTTTATACAATGTATCATGTGACTTTGGCGAGTTATCAGTGTCATGTTTATACAATGTATATATATCACGTGATTTTGACTGGGAAGTTAGCAGTGCCATGTTAATACAATGCATACGCATCACGTCACTTTGACTGGGGAGTTATCAGTGACATGTTTTATACAATGTATATACATCACGTGACTTTGACTGGAGAGTTATCAGTGTCATGTTAATACAATGTATACACATCACGTGACTTTGACTGGGAAGTTAGCAGTGCCATGTTAATACAATGTATATACATCACGTGACTTTGACTGGGGAGTTATCAGTGACATGTTTATACAATGTATACACATCACGTGACTTTGACTGGAGAGTTATCAGTGTCATGTTTATACAATGTATACACATCACGTGACTTTGACTGTGGAGTTATCAGTGTCATGTTAATACAATGTATATACATCATGTGACTTTGACTGGGGAGTTATAGGTGTCATGTTTATACAATGTATCATGTGACTTTGACTTGCGAGTTATCAGTGTCATGTTTATACAATGTATATACATCACGTGACTTTGACTGGAGAGTTATCAGTGTCATGTTAATACAATGTATACACATCACGTGACTTTGACTGGGGAGTTATAGGTGTCATGTTTATACAATGTATCATATGACTTTGACTGGCGAGTTATCAGTGACATGTTTTATACAATGTATATACATCATGTGACTTTGACTGGCGAGATATCAGTCATGTTTATGCAATTTGTATATATATCACATGACTTTGACTGGGAAGTTAGCAGTGCCATGTTAATACAATGCATACGCATCACGTGACTTTGACTAGGGAGTTATCAGTGACATGTTTTATACAATGTATATACATCACGTGACTTTGACTGGGGAGTTGTCAGTGACATGTTTATAAAATGTATACACATCACGTGACTTTGACTGGGGAGTTGTCAGTGACATGTTTATAAAATGTATACACATCACGTGACTTTGACTGGGGAGTTATACATGTGTCATGTTTATACAATGTAAACACATCACGTGACTTTGACTGGGGAGTTATCAGTGTCATGTTTATACAATGTATAACACATCACGTGACTTTGACTGGGGAGTTATCAGTGTCATGTTTATACAATGTATACACATCACGTGACTTTGACTGGGGAGTTATCAGTGTCACATCCATGACTTTGACTGACTGGGAGTTATAGGTGTCATGTTTATACAATGTATATCATACACATCATGTGACTTTGACTGGGTTTATACAATGTATATATATCACGTGAGTTATCAGTGTCATGTTTATACAATGTATATACATCATGTGACTTTGACTGGGGAGTTATCAGTGTCATGTTTATAAAATATACACATCACGTGACTTTGACAATGTGTATACACATCACGTGACTTTGACTGGGAGTTATCAGTGACATGTTTATACAATGTATATACATCATGTCACTTTGTCTGGAGAGTTATAGGTGTCATGTTTATACAATGTATATATATGTGACTTTGACTGGGAGTTATCAGTGTCATGTTTATACAATGTATATATATCACGTGATTTTGACTGGGAAGTTAGCAGTGCCATGTTAATACAATGCATACGCATCACGTGACTTTGACTGGGGAGTTATCAGTGACATGTTTATACAATGTATACACATCACGTGAGTTTGACTGGAGAGTTATAGGTGTCATGTTTATACAATGTATACATATCGCGTAACTTTGACAGGGGAGTTATCAGTGACATGTTTATACAATGTATACACATCACGTGACTTTGACTGGAGAGTTATGTGACATGTTTTATATGTATATACATCACGTGACTTTGTTATCAGTGTCATGTTTATACAATGTATACACATCACGTGACTTTGACTGGGAGTTATCAGTGTCATGTTTATACAATGTATACAGTGTCATGTTTATATATCACGTGACTTTGACTGGGGAGTTATCAGTTCATGTTTATACAATGTATATACATCATGTGACTTTGACTGGGGAGTTATCAGTGTGTACATGTATATATACGTGAACTGTATACACATCACGTGACTTTGACTCAGGTCAGTTATACAATGTATATATATCATGATTTTTATACAATGTATATACATCACGTGACTTTGACTGGGGAGTTATCAGTGACATGTTTTATACAATGTATATACATCACGTGACTTTGACTGGAGAGTAATTAGTGTCATGTTTATACAATGTATACACATCACGTGACTTTGACTGGCGAGTTATCAGTGACATGTTTTATACAATGTATATACATCATGTGACTTTGACAGTTATCAGTGTGCAATGTGTATATATATCACATGAATACAATGTATATACATCACGTGACTTTGACTGGGGAGTTATCAGTGACATGTTTTATACAATGTATACACATCACGTGACTTTGACTGGGTAGTTATAGCTGTCATGTTTATACAATGTATACACATCACGTGACTTTGACTGTGGAGTTATCAGTGTCATGTTTATACAATGTATATATATCACGTGATTTTGACTAGTTACAGTGCCATTTTATACAATGTATACATATCGCGTAACTTTGACAGGGGAGTTATCAGTGACATGTTTATACAATGTATACACATCACGTGACTTTGACTGGAGAGTTATCAGTGTCATGTTTATACAATGTATACACATCACGTGACTTTGAATGGGTAGTTATAGGTGTCATGTTTATACAATGTATACACATCACGTGACTTTGACTGTGGAGTTATCGGTGTCATGTTAATACAATGTATATACATCATGTGACTTTGACTGGGGAGTTATAGGTGTCATGTTTATACAATTATGTATATATATCATGTTTATACACGTGACTTTGACTGGGAAGTTAGCAGTGCCATGTTAATACAATGCATATACATCACGTGACTTTGACTGGGGAGTTATCAGTGACATGTTTTATACAATGTATATACATCACGTGACTTTGACTGGAGAGTTATCAGTGTCATGTTTATGACTGGGAATTTATACAATGTATATACATCACGTGACTTTGACTGGGGAGTTATCAGTGACATGTTTATACAATGTATACACATCACTTGACTTTGACTGGAGAGTTATCAGTGTCATGTTTATACAATGTATACACATCACGTGAGTTTGACTGGAGAGTTATAGGTGTCATGTTTATACAATGTATACATATCGCGTTATAGGTGTCATGTTTATACAATGTAAACACATCACGTGACTTTGAATGGGTAGTTATAGGTGTCATGTTTATACAATGTATACACATCACGTGACTTTGAATGGGTAGTTATAGGTGTCATGTTTATACAATGTATACACATCACGTGACTTTGACTGGAGAGTTATCAGTGTCATGTTTATACAATGTATATACATCACGTGACTTTTGGGAAGACTGCCATGTTAATACAATGTTACTTTGACTGGGGAGTTATCAGTGACATGTTTATACAATGTATACACATCACGTGACTTTGACTGGAGAGTTATAGTGTCATGTTTATACAATGTATACACATCACGTGACTTTGACTGGGAGTTATCAGTGTCATGTTTATACAATGTATATACATCACGTGACTTTGACTGGGAGAGTTATCAGTGTCATGTTTATAAAATGTATACACATCACGTGACTTTGACTGGGGAGTTGTCAGTGACATGTTTATAAAATGTATACACATCACGTGACTTTGACTGGGGAGTTATCAGTGACATGTTTTATACAATGTATACACATCACGTGACTTTGACTGGAGAGTTATCAGTGTCATGTTTATACAATGTAAACACATCACGTGACTTTGACTGGGGAGTTATCAGTGTCATGTTTATACAATGTATACACATCACGTGACTTTGACTGGGGAGTTATCAGTGTCATGTTTATACAATGTATACACATCACGTGACTTTGACTGGAGAGTTATCAGTGACATGTTTATACAATGTATACACATCACGTGACTTTGACTGGAGAGTTATCAGTGTCATGTTTATACAATGTATACACATCACGTGACTTTGACTGGAGAGTTATAGGTGTCATGTTAATACAATGTATATACATCATGTGACTTTGACTGGGGAGTTATAGGTGTCATGTTTATACAATGTATCATGTGACTTTGGCGAGTTATCAGTGACATGTTTTATACAATGTATATACATCACGTGACTTTGACTGGGGAGTTATCAGTGAAATGTTTATACAATGTATACTCATCACGTGACTTTGGAGAGTTATCAGTGTCATGTTTATACAATGTATACACATCACGTGACTTTGACTGGGGAGTTATCAGTGTCATGTTTATACAATGTATACACATCACGTGACTTTGACTGGAGAGTTATCAGTGTCATGTTTATACAATGTATATACATCACGTGACTTTGACTGGAGAGTTATAGGTGTCATGTTTATACAATGTATACACATCACGTGACTTTGACTGGGGAGTTATCAGTGTCATGTTTATACAATGTATACACATCACGTGACTTTGACTGGGGAGTTATCAGTGACATGTTCATACAATGTATACACATCACGTGACTTTGACTGGAGAGTAATCAGTGTCATGTTAATACAATGTATACACATCACGTGACTTTGACTGGGTAGTTATAGGTGTCATGTTTATACAATGTATACACATCACGTGACTTTGACTGGAGAGTTATCAGTGTCATGTTTATACAATGTATATATATCACATGACTTTGACTGGGAAGTTAGCAGTGCCATGTTAATACAATGCATACGCATCACGTGACTTTGACTGGGGAGTTATCAGTGACATGTTTTATACAATGTATATACATCACGTGACTTTGACTGGAGAGTTATCAGTGTCATGTTTATACAATGTATACACATCACGTGACTTTGACTGTGGTGTTATCAGTGACATATTTATACAATGTGTCATGGGACTTTGACTGGGAGGTATTTAGTAGAAGTACATGTATTTGCAGTGTATATGACATGCCCGTGATTCCCAGTGGGAAATAATTGGTGTATATATGTAAATAGAATCTAGTAAGTAATATCGACGGTATGGTCCAATATTGGTACAGGATCTTCTATATATGGAATCTAGTAAGTAATAACGACGGTATGGTCCAATATTGGTACTGGAACTTCTATATATAGAATTTAGTTAGTAATATCGATGGTATGGTCCAATATTGGTACTGGATCTTCTATATATGGAATCTAGTAAGTAATATCGACGGTATGGTCCAATATTGGTACTGGAACTATCGCGAAATGTCCTTTTTCAATTTTCTTGAGTGCGTGAGCGGCCCCCGACAAAATTGTCCATCCATGTCAGCCAATCAAAATGCGTTAAAGTGAACATGTGGTGTATGTTTTTTTTACACAACAGTTGTAATATTTGATTGATATATTGGAAATTGAATAATACCTGCTTATTCTTAAAAGTATATCCTTATTGTCCATTGATGTTTAGGGCCCGACTCCTACACCCGGGACAGGACCTTCTTCTACAGCTACACAGACCCAGGGAAATTACATGTACATTGAAGGATCATCGCCTCAAATGGAAAACGATGTCGCAAGGCTTGTTTCTAATGCCTCGTTTCCAGGTACAGTGCATGTCTAGGTTGATAGTCGTTAGTAAGTTATATACTGTAAACTCATATATTTTCGTGGGGCTAAACTTTCATTTTTTTTTTTTCAAAAATATCTTATTTCCTGGGCAGTTGTTTTCGTGGATACAGATTGCTCAATATATCTGCAGATGGTTTTTGCAACATTTGGTGGACATGTGAATTCATGGTTTAAAAGTACCCACGAACGCAATGAAAATAAATTCACACGAAAATTTAAGATTTCACAGTAATATCAAAAATGAAATGTAAGATATGGCTGAAAGATACTGATTGATGAGTAAAGGACAAACAATGTTTTCCAATCTTTAGCAGTCATCGTTATATTGTAGGAGATATTAATATGGCTGTTTTCAGTTTTAATTCTATCTTGTCCTGCGTCAAGCTAACCTGGTTCTCTTATTGTTATGATGTCTTTTTCATCTGTGATGGTTTTATCGTTGTTAGTATATGTTAAGGTAAACCAAATCCTGCTCTAATTTCCAATTGTTAAAGATGATATTTCTAATGTACAATATGGTTTTAGCTGCCGACCGATGTCTGATATTCGACTACCACATGTACGGGAGCGGTATTGGCTCGCTTAAGGTGAAGGATGGGTCGTCAGAATTATGGTCCCGCTCTGGAGATCAGGGAGATATTTGGCACACTGGGGCTGTATTTTTCCCCTCGGCTGTATCTGTATCGGTACGTCCTATTAGTGTTAAACACCTCTCTGTGATGACGTATGTAGCAGAAAGACGTTGCTTGTATATGATGCGGTGACATATACTATCGATCACATTTACAATAACATTGCCAACATAATATTAAAATAAGTACTTTTGCCTATTTTCTAACCAAGCTCGAGCCTCTCCCCGCAATAAAAAAGCAAAAATGTTCAGTGCTTTCCAAATTAGAAAAGAAACTTGTTCTCAATTCACACAGATATTGACAACAGTAAAATTTAGATAAAACATGGTCACTATCTACATGCTGTATATCTAACTCATTGCTCTGTTTACAGCCTATGTTGGAAGTTGTATATATCTAACTTATTGCTCTGTTTACAGGCGATATTGGAAGCTGTTTATCTGTAACCCATCGCACTGTTTACAGCCGATATTGGAAGCTGTTTATCTGTAACCAATTGCTCTGTTTACAGCTGATGTTGGAAGCTGTTTATCTGTAACTTATTGCTCTGTTTACAGCCTATATTGGAAGCTGTTTATCTGTAACCCATTGCTCTGTTTACAGCCGATATTGGAAGCTGTTTATCTGTAACTTATTGCTCTGTTTACAGGCGATATTGGAAGCTGTTTATCTGTAACCCATTGCTCTGTTTACAGGCGATATTGGAAGCTGTTTATCTGTAACCAATTGCTCTGTTTACAGCTGATGTTGGAAGCTGTTTATCTGTAACTTATTGCTCTGTTTACAGGCGATATTGGAAGCTGTTTATCTGTAACCAATTGCTCTGTTTACAGCTGATGTTGGAAGCTGTTTATCTGTAACTTATTGCTCTGTTTACAGCCTATATTGGAAGCTGTTTATCTGTAACCCATTGCTCTGTTTACAGCCGATATTGGAAGCTGTTTATCTGTAACCCATTGCTCTGTTTACAGGCGATATTGGAAGCTGTTTATCTGTAACCAATTGCTCTGTTTACAGCTGATGTTGGAAGCTGTTTATCTGTAACTTATTGCTCTGTTTACAGCCTATATTGGAAGCTGTTTATCTGTAACCCATTGCTCTGTTTACAGCCGATATTGGAAGCTGTTTATCTGTAACTTATTGCTCTGTTTACAGCCTATATTGGAAGCTGTTTATCTGTAACCCATTGCTCTGTTTACAGCCGATATTGGAAGCTGTTTATCTGTAACCCATTGCTCAGTTTACAGCCGATATTGGAAGCTGTTTATCTCTAACTCATTGCTATGTTTACAGCCGATATTGGAAGCTGTTTATCTCTAACTCATTGCTATGTTTACAGCCGATATTGGAAGCTGTTTACCTGTAACGTATTGCTCTGTTTACAGCCGATATTGGAAGTTGTTTATCTCTAACTCATTGCTCTGTTTACAGCATATATTGGAAGTTGTATATATCTAACTCATTGCTCTGTTTACAGCCGATATTGGAAACTGTTTATCTCTAACTTATTGCTCTGTTTACAGCCGATATTGGAAGTTGTTTATCTCTAACTCATTGCTATGTTTACAGCCGATATTTGAAGCTGTTTATTTGTAACTTATTGCTCTGTTTACAGTCGATATTGGAAGCTGTTTATCTGTAACCCATCGCACTGTTTACAGCCGATATTGGAAGCTGTTTATCTGTAACCCATTGCACTGTTTACAGTCGATATTGGAAGCTGATTATCTCTAACTCATTGCTCTGTTTACAGCATATATTGGAAGCTGATTATCTCTAACTCATTGCTCTGTTTACAGCCGATATTTGAAGCTGTTCGTGGCCCAGACACTACCAGTGATATCGCCGTCGACAATGTGATGTTTTCTGTAGGAAATTGTGGTAGGTAACAAAAATGTGTATCATTATAGTATAACAAAGAAAACTAGGTATCAGAAGTATTAACAATGAATATTTATCTATCATGCAAAAACAAAACAATTTGTCAAAAAGTAAACAAACTAACTTAATAAAAATTGCGAGAAAATACCGATCTGCGATAAAAATTGTGATTCAATCTCAAACTCAATGAAGCGGAGAAGGAAAATGTACTATAGAAATAGTTAAACATGTGACAAGAGAACCATATTAACTGATAGATGACCACATTTAAAGATATATTATAAATGTCGAGACATTATAAGGAGAAAAAGGCCACAATATTTTACAACAGTTGGACACATTTATTGGTAAATGTCACGACAACAGCATACTCAAGACCAACAAGGAGAATTAGATCGAAAGTTACATACTGATACACATGGATGATGAATGTCATTAACACACAGATGTTAAATAACAACAAAAAGGTTTTTAGAAATGTAGGTTGATTGTGGGACAAGTTTTATGTGTGCTTCTGTTGAGAACTGTTTTATTTATTTCTGCGACATGAAGTTAAACATGTCCGATAGATGTTGTTCCGTTATTTTATTTGGGCAGCGTGATATCACTAGGATTGACAAAAAAAACGATAATTTGGGTTTGGATATAGTGGGAGAGGTCGATGGTGCAGAATGCGTTTATGTTTTTGGAATACCTGGTCGTATTATCATCAGTGGTGTCTATGTAAATTATCTCCGTGGTACACCAACAGAAACCAACAATCATTGACAAGCAATCTATTTACGTGATAGTTAAGTATGATAACAGCCAAGAAAATGACTCAAAGCGAACACAATGTTTTCTTAACACAATAATCGAACACTGTAACTTTACCATGAAATAGTTGAGAAGCTTAAATTTGCAAAATAAATAACTGTAGAAAAAGGTTTACAGAGCTTAGATAAAATGTAATCTTCAATGTTTTCTGTAGAAGCACTGACTGCTTGTCTTGTTGATATACAATTTCTGTGTATTAAATTTCTATAAAATCAATACCTGTACCTCTGTTAAGGTTGCCATGGAGATCCATGTCTAAATGGAGGGACTTGTGTTGCTGATAATACTGCCAATGGCTACACCTGCAGTTGTGCGTTTTTCTATGAGGGAGATAACTGTGAGAAAACCAGTGAGTATCATATCGTGTCATATACCGCTTCCCACTTCATACACCTGACCGCTTCCCACTTCACTCAAGTGACCGCTTCCCCCACTTCACACACCTGCCCGTTTCCCACTTCACTCACCTGACCGCTTCCCACTTCACACACTTGACTGCTTCCCCACTTCATACACATGATCGCTTCCCACATTACACATCTGACCACTTTCCACTTGACACACCTGACTGCTTCCCCACTTCATACACATGACCACTTCCCACTTCACACACTTGACTGCTTCCCCACTTCATACACATGACCGTTTCCCACTTCACTCACCTGACCGCTTCCCACTTCACACACTTGACTGCTTCCCCACTTCATACACATGACCGCTTCCCTCTTCACACACGCATATTGACCCTCTTCACACACTTCACACACTTGACTGCTTCCCCACTTCATACACATGATCGCCTCCCACTTCACACATCTGACCGCTTCCCACTTCACACATATACATGACCGTTTCACACACCACCGCTTCCCACTTCACACACTCACCTGACCGCTTCCCACTTCACACACTTGACTGCTTCCCTTCACACACCACTTCATACACAAATGATCGACCGCTTCCCACTTCACACATCTGACCGCTTCCCACTTCACACACTTGACTGCTTCCCAATTCACACACATGCCCGCTTCTTACTTCACATACCTGACTGCTTCCCACTTCACACACCTGACCGCTTCCCACTTCACACACCTGACCGCTTCCCACTTCACACATCTGACCACTTCCCACTTCACACACCTGACTGCTTCCCAATTCACACACCTGACCGCTTCCTACTTCACACACCTGACTGCTTCCCACTTCACAAACCTGACCGCTTCCTACTTCACACACCTGACCGCTTCCCACTTCACACATCTGACCGCTTCCTACTCCACACATCTGACCGCTTCCCACTTCACACACCTGACCGCTTCCCACTTCACACACCTGACCGCTTCCTTCTTCACACACCTGACCGCTTCCCACTTCACACACCTGACCGCTTCCCACTCCACACATCTGAACGCTTCCCACTTCACACATCTGACCGCTTCCCACATCACACACTTGACCGCTTCCCACTTCACACACCTGACCGCTTCCCACTTCACACATCTGACCGCTTCCCACGTCACACACCTGACCGCTTCCCACTTCACACACCTGACCGCTTCCCACTTCATACACCTGACCGCTTCCCACTTCACACACTTGACTGCTTCCCCACTTCATACACATGATCGCTTCCCACATTACACATCTGACCACTTTCCACTTGACACACCTGACTGCTTCCCCACTTCATACACATGACCACTTCCAACTTCACACACTTGACTGCTTCCCCACTTCATACACATGACCGTTTCCCACTTCACTCACCTGATCGCTTCCCACTTCACACACTTGACTGCTTCCCCACTTCATACACATGACCGCTTCCCACTTCACACACTTGACTGCTTCCCCACTTCATATACATGACCGTTTCCCACTTCACTCACCTGACCGCTTCCCACTTCACACACTTGACTGCTTCCCCACTTCATACACATGATCGCCTCCCACTTCACACATCTGACCGCTTCCCACTTCACACACTTGACTGCTTCCCAATTCATACACATGCCCGCTTCTTACTTCACATACCTGACTGCTTCCCACTTCACACACCTGACCGCTTCCCAATTCACACACATGCCCGCTTCTTACTTCACATACCTGACTGCTTCCCACTTCACACACCTGACCGCTTCCCAATTCACACACATGCCCGCTTCTTACTTCACATACCTGACTGCTTCCCACTTCACACACCTGACCGCTTCCCACTTCACACACCTGACCGCTTCCCACTTCACACACCTGACCGCTTCCTACTTCACACACCTGACCGCTTCCCACTTCACACATCTGACCGCTTCCCACTCCACACATCTGACCGCTTCCCACTTCACACACCTGACCGCTTCCTTCTTCACACACCTGACCGCTTCCCACTCCATACATCTGAACGCTTCCCACTTCACACATCTGACCGCTTCCCACTTCACACACCTGACCGCTTCCCACTTCACACATCTGACCGCTTCCCACGTCACACACCTGACCGCTTCCTACTTCACACACCTGACCGCTTCCCACTTCACACATCTGACCGCTTCCCACTTCACACACCTGACCGCTTCCCACTCCACACATCTGACCGCTTCCCACTTCACACACCTGACCGCTTCCTTCTTCACACACCTGACCGCTTCCCACTCCATACATCTGAACGCTTCCCACTTCACACATCTGACCGCTTCCCACTTCACACACCTGACCGCTTCCCACTTCACACATCTGACCGCTTCCCACGTCACACACCTGACCGCTTCCCACTTCACACACCTGACCGCTTCCCACTTCACACACCTGACCGCTTCTTACTTCACACACCTGACCGCTTCCCACTTCAAACACCTGACCGCTTCCCACTTAACACACCTGACCGCTTCCTACTTCACACACCTGACCGCTTCCCACTTCACACATCTGACCGCTTCCCACTTCACACACCTGACCGCTTCCCACTCCACACATCTGACCGCTTCCCACTCCACACATCTGACCGCTTCCCACATCACACACCTGACCGCTTCCCACTTCACACACCTTACCGCTTCCCACTTCACACATCTGACCGCTTCCCACTTCACACACCTGACCGCTTCCCACATCACACACCTGACCGCTTCCCACTTCACACACCTGACCGCTTCCCACTTCACACATCTGACCGCTTCCCACGTCACACATCTGACCGCTTCCCACTTCACACATCTGACCGCTTCCCACGTCACACATCTGACCGCTTCCCACTTAACACATCTGACCGCTTCCCACGTCACATACGATTGTGATGATGAAGATTATGATGATGATGATGATAATGAGGGTTTAATGTCTACATGACTCTTCCTGTTGCTGGGTGTCAACTTCCCAAACCGCTATATATTAATATTTATCCTTGTTATTGAAACACAGGTTTTTTTTTTCAAATCCTGTTCTATATTCACATTTATAAAACATATGTAGAATAGTTTGCTGTTAATTAATTACTGATATATTTATTATTTTCTGTTTCCAGCTGTATCGCTTATGTCCTGTTCACTAGAAGTTGGATCAGATTGTTTTTTCAAACAAGATAAAAATGACGACTTCGACTGGAGCTTAACGTCCGTACGTATCCAAAGTCACGTGCAAAATAAAAATATGTTTGATCCTCGTTAGTCTGTTAGTTCTGTTGTTATACACCAAGATTTACATGGTGGGGTCGTCGATGAAGCAGAAAATGGTGACTCTTCAACAACAATTTATTTCTTTGTACTCTTTAGGAGTTTCCTTGTAATTATTTCTTTTGTACATATTTAGTCCTCGTTTTATTGACTTTGAGTTTGGATTATGATTATGTTGACAATACATAAAATGCTATGAATATATCTTAGGATAAATGTCCTTTTAAACTTATCAAAGAGTAAAACTGTCTTTATATTGTGTTCTGTCTAAAATTTATTAGCTGAATCATTTGTTCTTCCAATTAAAGATAATGTAATGGGTGACTTTATGATATAAAATATTTGCGGTGAGTTTGTGAAAATCAGCTGCCTACATTCAATGTAATGATGTTAGCTGTAATAGCTTCAACCTCAAAACAACAAAGAAACTATTGACATTCCGACAGAATCTTGATCAAACGCAGTAAAACTAGTGCAAAATATGAACAAAAGAAATATTTACACGGAGACACGTGAACATGAAAAAGTACAAGGAGAATATGACCAGGTGTTCCAGAAAAGACCAGGTGTTCCAGTAAAGACCAGGTGTTCCAGAAGTGTAAGCGTCTCTTGCTTCATCGATGACATCCGTCACATAAACCACGATCAATTTGTAACGTCATGTTCTCAAATGTGACCAAAGTAAACAACAGAACCGACAGGGATACAGTCAGCAAATATGAATTAAGTACTGAAATATAGAACAGCAGGTCTCTAAAACCATAACTCAAACAATTTGCTTCAAGGTCTCAAGAAGAATTCAGAAAAAATATGTTATTTCAAGTCATGAGTTTTTTTAATGCTGCTGTTTCTATTTTTAATAAAATCCCACGGTCATAATTTCATGATCAGGTTTATTACTCAATGACCACAGAAGATCGCATTGAAAAATTTGGATTGAAATTTCACCGTTTAGTATATTTGGTATATAATTACAGGAGCCCACGCCTACACCGAATACTGGACCAACTAACCCTTACACTGGTGACCGCTACGCCTTCATAGAAACTTCATCGCCTAGAGCTAGGGGAGACACAGCCACATTGACCACGGAGCACATTAGCATGTCGCGTACGTATCGTCCATCAAAGTGATCTCGTAACTTTATCAGAAGTAACTACGTGTTTTTTGTGGTAATTTTATCAGAAGAGATCACTTGACATCTAACAGAAATTTATCAGATTACCACGTTTCTCTGAAATAATTTTAATCGTGAGTGAACACTTCGATCTCTGACATAACTTTATCACAAATGACCAGGTGTTCTCTGTAGTGATCTGATCAGTCATGATCAAGTATTTCCTTACATAAATTTATCACAAATGATGTTCCAGAAGGCAATCGGTGTCTGCTTTTCGCTTACTTCATGCACGGATCTGATGTCGATCGTCTGCGAGTATACAGTGGTGACCGGAATGGCAATAAACGGTCACGTTTGACCATAAGTGGCGAACAGGGGAACAGCTGGGTCCTGGCCTCTGCCAATATTCCTGCTGCGAATGATGTAGTGGTAAGGATATTCCAAGATCTTTTAGATTAAATCATTAATGTTAGAAAGCATGAAGATATACATCAATAGACAATTTATTTCCAAGCTGTTATAAAACTTGAATTAGATGTAACTCGGAAAGAGAGAGAGAGAAGGGGGGCACAGAGAGACGGAGAGAGAGAGGACAGAGAGAGAAGAGAGAGAGAGATAGACTGAAATTTACACGAGTCACTTTAATAACGATAGAAAGTTACTGATGTATCACGATTTTAAACATATAGGTTACACTTAAAAGATATATTTAGGTAGATTTAATATTGACAAGACAACATATATGGTGACAGAGAACTGCTAACAAGAACTTCATTTTCCAGATTTTGATCGAAGGACGACGTGGAGCAGGCAATAAAGGCGACATAGCGATTGACTTCATATTTCTAAAGCCAGGACAATGCTGTAAGTAACATACCTTACTAACAGTACTAGTCTCCATTGCAATGTCCTTTGAAATTGTCAGTACTAGATATCTGGGGGATATATCAGCTATTAAAATCTTCTTGTTTTCTCTTCCAGAGTGAGGAATCAACCATGTAGATCATGATTGTGCAACATTTGAAGCAACAGTACCCACCAACTACTGAGGCAATTATTTAACTTCTTCAATATCTTAAATATATTACTTTTATACTGCAAGTATTTGTTTCTTATTTATTTGTTCATACGTCGGAAAAACATGGATGGTGTATATGACATCTAGCAGATAGAGTCAACCCGGCACACACACATATATCCCCTCTGCCTTGACAACCCCCTCCATTGACACCTCTCCCCTCTGACCCTCTCCATTGACACCTCTCCCCCTCTGCCTTGACAACCCCCTCCATTGACACCTCTCCCCTCTGACCCTATCCATTGACACCTCTCCCCCTCTGCCTAGACAACCCCCTCCATTGACACCTCTCCCCTCTGACCCTCTCCCTTGACACCTTCCCTCTCTCCCTTGACAACCCCTCCCTTGACACCTCCCCCTCTCCCTCTCTCCCTTGACAACCCTATCCCTTGACAACTCTCCCCCTCCCTTGATACCTTCCCCTCTCTCCCTCTCCCTTGCCAATCCATCTCCCTTGACAACTTCCACTCTTGACTCCTTCCCCCTCTCCTTTGACACCTCCCCCTCCCCCACTACCCCCTCTCCCTTGTCAACCCCTCCATTGTCACCTCCCCCTCTCCCTTGACAACCCTCTTCCTTGACACCTACCCTCTCTCCCTCTCTCCCTTGACACATTCCCCCTCTCCCCTTCTACCTTGACATCCCCCTCTCCCTTGACAACTCCCCCTCTCTCCCTCTCCCTTGACAACCCCCTCCATTGACACCTCTCCCCTCTAACCCTCTCCATTGACACCTCTCCCCTCTGCCTTGACAACCCCCTCCATTGACACCCTCCCCCATTCCCTTGACAACTCCCTCCCTTGAAACCCCTCTCTCCCCCTCTCCTTTGACAATCCCTTCGCTTGACACCTCCCCCTCTTCACTTCTCCCTTGAAACTCCCTCCCTTGACAAATTTCCCCTCTCCACCTCTCCCTTGACAACTCCCCAATCCCTTCCTTGACAACCCCCTCCCTTGATACCTCCCCCTCTCCCTTGACAACCCCCTCCCTTGACACCTCCCCCTCTCCATTGACAACCCCCTCCCTTGACAACTCTCCCCCTCCCTTGACACCTGCCCCTTCCCCATCTCCCTTGACACCCCCTTCATAGACAATAAATCAAGGTAATACATAACGTATATAACAATGGAAATGTTAACCCGTCATTTATGACACAAAACATTAAATGTCGCCAGCTGATTCATGTCAAATCATGTTTGCATGGTTTCGTACTGATGAACTATGTTCTCACTGTGAAATTTGAAATTCATTTGATGGTAGTCTAACTATTTTGGAGAGTATCTCGTTCCTTTGTTCCAGTTCTGAGGTGTCTACAGCTACGTAGTTTCTACAGTTTTTGTACCTGACAGTAGTGGTTACTGTATACCACCATAAACGAAGTGGTTTACGACATTAAAGGAATTGTGCACCTTGATGTTAATAAAAAAATTCTACAACATACGAGACATGACAATGTCAACAGACTGCGTATTTAGGTACCCTATAGAGTGGAGAGTGTGTTTCAACCAGTCAGGGACTGTTTACCTAGACATTTCTACATATATCTCCGGAATCGTCAGGTCGTATCGTGACTAAGACTTGGCAAATTTCATTCACTAAATACTCATAGGAAAGAAAAGAACATATTTCTCCTCAAGGTAGTGTAAGTTCTAAGATCGTCCGTGAAGTTTCCCTTAAATACTTCGTGGAAATCTGTGACATTAAATGCGTGAAATCACCGTTAAAAATCTTTCACACTTTCCTCCATTACAAAATTATTCTCAAGTTAATACATACATGATGCGGGTGGAATTATCAGAGGTACAGAGTCGTTAATAGATGTCGATAAGTCCATTTCTGTATCTGACCAGGGTACAGGAAGGCCACTTACTAAGCTTATAAGCTGATTACAGAAAGTAAAAATCCCAAGTTATTGCAGTTTCGAAAATCAAATAATGCAAGCCTAACTCCAAGTGAAATTCAAATAAGGTTAATTGTAATTATAGATTACGATCACATTTTAATAATCAGTAGTGATCTTAAGTTAACGTGTCCATGCTCTTTCAATTTCAATTCATGTCTATTGGTCGGATTTCAAAATCCAGTATTGTGTCAATAGATTTGTACAGGCACGTATAAGTATATGCTTGCAGTTGCAGACATTAACAAAGGAGAAGTGCCAGTTTGGGCCTTCTGGTGGCCATGACGAATACTTTTTATTTTTTGTCTATTAAAAACTTGAGGTCAGGCGGTAATGACATGACATTAATCTAAGGTCAGCTCAAGCTGTTCAGTTGTTATAGGGGGGACGAGTGGGGGATCAAATTCATAATTACTGCAATTATTATCAAACTAAAATATTTTGTTTTTAGTTTTTTTTTTCTTAAATGTCATTTGATGATATATTTCAAAACCTTCATTAGAAAAAAAAATAACAAAAAATATGCCATTGTTGAAAAGTAGGTCACGGTAATTCAGTGCCCTAAGTACTAATTAAGTCTCACTTGAGCACCGTTTTTTGTCTTAATGCATCTATAAACAATACGTGTATCACGTGCAGTGTATTTATTTGAAATAGTTTTGCAAATATTGATGATATTAAAATGGAAAAAATCAATTTAGCACCGGGTTTCACTGGATCATAAATGACCTTTGTCTATTACTTACGGGATTGTATTTACTACTTTAGTAAGGGGAATGGTGGTGTTGGGATATTCATTTAGGAGTCACTGTCGCTGTCACAATCTGACCAGTTCTCCACCGTCATTGCGTCATCAACACAACTAAGGAAACTTGAGGAGGCAGTTGTTTGTGCAGTATCAGACTGGTGTCGGTCATAAGAAAGATACCATAGGACAGATGCAATGTGGGCACAGCAGCCGACTACTCTGGCACCAACCTTACATTGACAATACCAACCTGATATCGGGGTCAGCCATTAGAATATTCAATCCAAAAATTGTACACCTTCGAAGCAACATGTCGTGAACGAATCTGAACTTTGATCAAGTCAGGTTTCTCCCTGCATAGCATAAGTTCATACTGACCATCTTCAGCTAAGTGCTCTTTGATGTAGGATTTTGCCTGTTTCAGCTGATATACCCCCATGGTAGGACCTCTCAATTCTGGTTCTGATAACTTGTGGAAATCAGGCAAACTGGCCTCGTCAAGCCTTACCCAAATAGACCGCTTCCTTGTTAACCCTTCTGCCTCAATAAGAGTTTGAAGTTTGTTAGGTGTTTTGGACAATGCCATCATTCTCTCGGCAATTGCAATGTCATTGGGAGAATTCGAAGCAAGTGGAGGGCGAAAGGCATTGCAAATTGCACAAACAATGCGTACAAAATCTCTTACAACGGGAATTAGTGTGTTTGGCAGTACATGTCCCAACGTCTTCCACTGCTTAATCCGTCCATTGGCTGACTCAACAACCCACCTTACCATTGTAACAAGACGGGATTCATTTGCTTCTTTGATGGTATATTGCTTCTGACCCTTCGGTAGAAAAAATGGCATTTCTGTTTTGATACCAGAATCCCTTAAAATATCTGTCACACGTCTAAAGCCTCTATCAACAACAAGGACGTCATCATCTAGAAACCAATCATTGATGTTCTCAGTGTTAGTTTTGAGCATGTGCTTTGTGATGTTGGCATCATTGTTTCGACCATCTGCTAAATACGGACCAGGAACAGACAAGATATAACCATCAGAAGCTACAAGAAGCATTAGCTTCAAGAGAGGACGTCCCTTGTGCATTGGGAAAGAGCAACGTTGGAATGTGTAATTACTGGATATTTCAACATAAATATAAGTGCCATCAGCAACAACCAAAGCGACATCCTCACCTGAGGCAAACATTGTCTTTGCAAACATTGTAGTATGGTTTTGGATAACTTGTTCTCTTGTGATGTGATGCAGGCCAATGTGGGAAGGAACAAAGTGATTCATTAATGCTTTTTCGAGCAGAGTGTATACATTTTCCACACGTTCTCTTTGTCATATTGAACAAAGTAGCTAAAATTGCTAATGTCATGCCCGTTTTCAACTTTACAAGAAGAACAGCTAATGCAGTCCTTACACTTCTGTTTAGTGAAGAGTACAGAGATGTGTTAACTGACTGTAAAAGCTCGGAAAACTGAGATTTATAAAGTCATGTGAGTCGATGAAAATGTTGATCAGTTAATCTTTCAGGTGAACCCAAGTCCAAACAACTTTTTCTAGAAGCCAGTGATCTCGGTGAAAGCAGGATTTCTGATATTTCAGATGAATCCAGTTCCGAGTCTTCACTGGTAGGAGTAAGTGACTGAAGAATATCGGAATGAATATCACCATCCACATCACCTAGATGTATTTGGAATCAAGACACCTGTCTTAATGAAAATCTTAACTCTTATTTCCGTGCATGGTTTCACCATTTTACTTTTTTCATCTCTGGACTTTCCACAAACGAAACATCGCGATTCAGTAAGCGTAGCTCGGGGAATATCAAGTTTGACTTTTTTAGAGTCGGGTGTCACATTCTGATGGTCTAAACCACTGTTAGAATGCTCTACTGGTTCATGGTGTTTGTAGAATCTCCTTCTGCATTTCTTACATACAGGGTAACCTAAACATAAATCTTTATTGATATTATCTTTCAAGAAAGACAGAACATCTGCCTGATTCAGACAAAATATTTTTACTTTATAATCTGCTTTGCAGCAAGCACACTGCTTGTGTACTGGCATTTTACAAAAATAACATACATACATGTGTGTCACACTTGTATGAACGAAATTACATTTAACGGTTTAATGATACACAAGATATGTGCATAAGTCAATGCATGTACGAACTGCACAGAACAAAGTATACTTATATATCTGGATATACCATGTGTTACATACACTGCACTGTAGATTACTGAAGTTTGCTAGTGTTTGAAACAAGACCATTAACAAGGTATACATCAGGGAGATGTCATAATGTCATACTATTTTATGTTAAAGCTCTAGTGTCAAACCATCTTATGTTAAAGCTCAAGAATACAACTAATGCACGGAAGAATTATTATACTGTAAAATTTATTTGAAATAATTTCTCATACAGTATAATTCAATATTCATTTTCATTAACCGGAATAAGATAGTGACTGGTGCTCTTGCACTTTAAATTGAAACTAGTATATTTAAATGGCATGCCTCTCTTACCCTGACTGTAACTTCTTCATTGCTCTAATTTATGCAAAAATATTTCAAATAAATACACTGCACGTGATAAACGTATTGTTTATAGATGCATTAAGACAAAAAACGGTGCTCAAGTGAGACTTAATTAGTAATTAGGGCACTTAATTACCGTGACCTACTTTACAACAATGGCATATTTTTTGATGATTTTTTTCTAATGAAGGTTTTAAAATATATCATCAAATGACATTTAAGAAAAAAAAACTAAAAAAAAAATTTTTTTGATAATAATTGCAATAACTATGAATTTGATCCCCCACTCGTCCCCCCTATAACAACTGAACAGCCTTGAGCTGACCTTATTTTAATGTCATGTCATTTCCGCCTGACCTCAAGTTTTTAATAGACAAAAAATAGAAAGTATTCGTCATGGCCACCAGAAGGCCCAAACTGGCACTTCTCCTTTGATAAGTGAAGAAATTTTTCTGGTTTACACATTTGGTATCGATATATAACTCATGACTGTAATCGCCTCAACTGTCAAGCTTTTGTATATCTACGTGTGTAATGTATATCTACATGTGTGTAATGTATACCTACATGTATAATGTATATCTACCCGTGTAATGTATATCTACACTTGTAATGTATATCTAAACGTGTAATGTATATCCACACCTGTGTAATGAATATCTACACGTGTAATGTATATCCACACATGTGCAATGTACATCTAAACGTGTAATGTATATCTACACGTGTAATGTCTATCCACACCTGTGTAATGTATATCTACACGTGTAATGTATATCCACAATGTATATAATGTATATTTACACGTGTAATGTATATCCACACCCGAGTAATGTATTTCTACACGTATAATGTATATCCACACCTGTGTAATGAATATCTACACGTGTAATGTATATCCACACATGTGTAATGTATAACTACATGTGTAATGTATATCCTCACCTGTGTAATGTATATCTACACGTGTAGTGTATATCTACACGTGTAATGTATATCTATATGTGTAATATATATCCATACCTGTGTAATGTATATCCATACCTGTGTAATGTATACCTACACTTGTAATGTATACCTACACTTGTAATGTATACCTACACGTGTAATGTATATCTACATGTGTAATGTATACCTACACTTGTAATGTATATCTACACGTGTAATGTATATCTACATGTGTAATGTATACCTACACTTGTAATGTATATCTACACGTGTAATGTATACCTACACGTGTAATGTATATCTACACGTGTAATGTATATCCATACCTGTGTAATGTATATCCACACCCGAGTAATGTATTTCTACACGTATAATGTATATCCACACCTGTGTAATGAATATCTACACGTGTAATGTATATCCACACATGTGTAATGTATAACTGCACGTGTAATGTATATCCACACCTGTGTTATGTATATCTACACGTGTAGTGTATATCTACACGTGTAATGTATATCTATATGTGTAATATATATCCATACCTGTGTAATGTATATCCATACCTGTGTAATGTATATCCATACCTGTGTAATGTATATCTATATGTGTAATGTATACCTACAGGTGTAATGTATACCTACACGTGTAATGTATATCTACACGTGTAATGTATACCTACACTTGTAATGTATACCTACACTTGTAATGTATACCTACACGTGTAACGTATATCTACACGTGTAATGTATATCTACACTTGTAATGTATACCTACACGTGTAATGTATATCTACACGTGTAATGTATATCTACACTTGTAATGTATACCTACACTTGTAATGTATATCTACACGTGTAATGTATATCTACATGTGTAATGTATATCCATACCTGTGTAATTTATACCTACATGTGTAATGAACTGCATTTTGATAATGATTAACTAGTTTTCTACAATTCATATTTCATCTTTATACAAATCGTCTGATCATTTCTTACTATACAACTATACAATTCAAATTTTATATATCAGTATCACCTGCGCCTTTTTCATTGTTATATTTATACATTTTATCAACTCATTCGTTGTGTTAAATACATGTAGACATAGTAAGAGGGAACCATTTCCCACCAAATTGTGATATCTATATTCAACCGCTGTGTTGAGCTTCGCAGAAGGTACATTAAAAAAGTCCCAGTCGTCACATAACGCCCACCCCTAACCCCTCACCCCTACCCTACCCCTCACCCCTACCCTAAACTGACCCTACTCCACCCCAACCTATCCTACCCTACCCCACCCCATCCTACTCTACCCTACCCACCCAACCACACCCTAACCAACCCCACTCTAACCTACCCTACCCATCCTACCCTACCCCACACTACTCCATCCATCCCACCCTACCCTACCCTACCCTACCCCAGCCTTCCCTACTCCATCCCACCCTACCCCACCCTACCCTACCCTACCCCACACCTCACCCCCATCCTACACCTCCCTACCCCACCCCACCTACCTCACACCTCATCCCCACCCCACCCCCACCCTACTTCACCCTCCCCTACCCTACACCTCACCCCCATCCCTACCCTACCCCACCCCATCCTCACCCACACGTCACTCCTCACCCCAACCTCGACCCTACTTTACCCCACCCCACCCTGCCCCACACCTCACCCCAACCCCCACCCTCACCCCAACCGCCACCCTACCCCACCCTTCCCAATCACACCCCACCCCACCCTACCCTGACCCTACCCCACCCCACCCTACCCTGACCCTACCCCACCCCAACCTATCCTACCCTACCCCACCCCATCCTACTCTACCCTACCCATCCAACCACACCCTACCCAACCCCACTCTAACCTACCCCATCCCATCCTACCCTACCCTACCCCACACCTCACCCCCACCCTACCCCACCTTGCCCCACACTTCAATCCTCACCCCAACCCCCACCCTACCCTACCCTACCCCAACCTACCCCGCCCTACCCCCTCTCCATTCCTGTATTTTTAAACCAATGTTAAAGTAGGAACTAAGATAAATCAAAAGCAGGTTTATGCCCGGACTGGTAATTTCATTATGTTGACTTTTCATCGTCATTTCAATGTTACAACAACGATAACGCAAGACATGACGTCAGTATATGACCAACAGGTGCGCGCGATATTAACATTAAAAACAGAATGATAAGTTTTTGGACAAAGTCAATACAACCTAAAGATAAAATCAGTAATTCATGACACAAAGTATCAACTATTGTAAAGGAAGAAAATGGCGGTTCAGTTGTATGGACCGAATGTATAAAAGATATATAGAATCATTGTGGACTTTCCAGTATATAGTCAAACCAAAATACTATTAATCCAAAATGGCATCTTCCAAAAATCTGGTCGAAAACATGACAAAAACTCTCCAAAATCTACCATTTTATGGACGATTTTTTAAAAATACTAACACATTCTGTTAAAAAAGGTGCTTTAACTCTTTAAATCTAGATTAGATTATGTATCTTCATTAAGGAAATTAATCATTTATGTTCCCCTGAGTAATTATAAGTTTAACAAAGTACATTACATCCATGATACATTCTTCCCTCTGTATAGTCACGCATGCGCACTGTATTACTTAAACTTGATGTATATATATAGAATCTAGTAAGTAATATCGACGGTATGGTCAAATAATGATACTGGATCTTCTATATATAAAATCTAGTAAGTAATATCGACGGTATGGTCCAATATTGGTACTGGACATTCTATATATAGAATCTAGTAAGTAATATCGACGGTATGGTCCAATATTGGTACTGGACATTCTATATATAGAATCTAGTAAGTAATAACGGCGGTATGGTCCAATATTGATCATCATCATCATCATCATCATCATCATCATTTCTTTATTTCCTCCAAATATTTAAGAGTAATTACAATGACAAATATTGTAAATTTAGGTGACAATTAAAGAAAAAAGTGCAAGAATATATGTATTTAAATATTGAACAATGAATGTGAATAACCAATCCATCAATAATGGAGATTTCTAGCAGAACACATCAAACATTAGATAGGAGATGGCCTTTACTGAAAAGTCATATTGTAGGCCTTTTCAGAAAACATTAGAAAATCTTTAATTAAAAAAATGTAAACAAAGATGAATCGTCATAAAATGATTCATAAATGTCCTCACTGGGGGCACCCAACAGAGACGCTATCTGGACATCTCTGTCCGCCTGGTCAAATGATACATACACATTAACTGGATATTTGTCCACACAACTAGTAAAAAGATTATCTCGCAGAGACGTTAATATGGGCTCTTTGCAGTCAAGTAAACAATGGGCGACTGCGTCTTCAATAGTGCCTTTACATGGAGCACATAAAAGTTCACAAGTAGGAGGGGCAACCACATTTTTGCCACAGTTTTACATGTCCTGTTAAAATTTGGATGGCGTTTAGAAAATGACCAAATTACTGCAGGAACCATATCAGGATGAAGAATTTAGAATCTATGAAATTCTAACGAACTGTTTATACGTAAACGTCAGTCATCAGATTCTTTACACAGAAGGACATTCTTTACAAGATATTTCCAGCCAAGTTTGGATGGAAATTTCCCCGAATTAAGAAAATCATATTGGTACTGGACCTTCTATATATAGAGTCTATTAATATCGACTTTATGTCCAATATTGGTACTGGACCTTCTATATATAGAATCTAGTAAGTAATATCGGCGGTATGGTCCAATATTAATACCGGACCTTCTATATAAAGAATCTAGTGAGTAATATCGACGGTATGGTCCAATATTGGTACTGGACCTTCTATATAAAGAATCTAGTGAGTAATATCGACGGTATGGTCCAATATTGGTACTGGATCTTCTATATATAGAATCTAGTAAGTAATATCGACGGTATGGTCCAATATTGGTACTTGATCTTCTATATATAGAATCTAGTAAGTAATATCGACGGTATGGTCCAATATTGGTACTGGATCTTCTATATATAGAATCTAGTAAGTAATATCGACGGTATGGTCCAATATTGGTACTGGATCCTAACAAACAAATGTTCGTTGGATGCGTATTACTGGAACAGATATATGATCAATGAAGTAATAACGACAGTACGGACCAGTGAATTGTCAAATTTTCGGTGTCCATTTATGTTCTAAGTATGTCATGTAATTCATGTAGTATTTTTGCCTTGATAAAGAGCACGTTGCCTCGAAAATTTGACAATTCGCTTGTCCGTATTGTCGCTATTACTTTACTGATATATATATAGAGATTGTATATTTATGTTACCTTTTGTAAAGGTGTTGAGTTATAAATAAAAGTACAAATATTGTGTACACACGCATCTGTAATCGGCGAGAATTGTTTATGGAGCTCAAAGTACCGTGACAAAAGTTGAAATTATGACGAGTGTTATGTAATTACCACGGGTGTTACCAGCACAGGTACACGGACCAGTGAACATTTCGCATATTACCTGTAATTTAACACCTACCAAATATATAGCCAGACTTAATGTGCGAGTACGTCAAAATATGCACGGTCATTTACCTATAACATAGCATTGTAGGTGAAAAATCAATTGTTATAAAACAGGTAAACACAGAAAGATATACTTTCCATCATATGCAGCACGAGTCTTGCGTTCGACCCCGGTATCGGTTAAATTAGAATAATAGGCGGATTATTCTTTAAGTAGTCATGTTAAACGAGATTATTTATTTGAATGTTTCGATGTGTGATATGTAAGTCTTAATAAACACGAAGTGAATTTCAAAATGGAATATCTTATTTCCCGTTATTTGTGGTAATACCAGAATTGGAAAAACAGAAGGGTAGCTTCCTAAACTTTATGCCATGCAGATACAAGATTGTGAAAAATATCGAAGGAAAAATATCAGACCTGTACTAAATCGGGTCCCTAAACTCCTAATAGAAGCAATCTACGTACACTGTATGTACTGGTTTTAGACTGAAATACATGAAATGTATTCAATTGATGAAATTGATATTAAAATACAAAGTTATACATGCTTAATTACATGCCTGATATGTTAAACCCGTTTTCTAAAAAATATATTATTGCATAAAGTTATCGCATTTTCTTGAAGCTGAGTACAAAACAGCAGTGGAAAGCAAGCCAACAAGGAGACCGAAAAGTATAATTACACGCCATAATTGTTGTCCTCGTGATTTACAATAGAATAGATTGGTAAAAGTGTTTATTGGTCTCTGGACAGCGTGATCTCAAATATTATGTCAGTTCACTCAACCATAACAAGACCACAGGTGTGAGCAGTCTTTACACACATTGCGGTGGTTACCTGTAGTAAAAAGGCGTAACAAAAGGTCTATAATGTTTACAGATATCTGTCTATTGTGACCATAACATTGAAAGAAGGAGCACTCAGTTAAAAGCACTCTATGTACATGTACATTAATATGCTACAAATGCAAAACACAACAGATTTCGGGTATATAACTCAATGTAAGGACTTTTGGGATGTTATAACACTTACCGCAAAATGTATTTCGTTGGTCGTTGTCCGGATATCATGCACAACCAGATTTGTTCTTCCATCTTATAAAGCATCTGGGAATTCAGCCATCAAACTCTTCACGTCTTTTTTCTGTTTGGTTGACAGCAGTTCCGATACTTGTGCATCCTCTACACTTTCGGTCCTTACAGGAGTCGATTCGTTGTAAACAAATGGTGTTCGGTAACTCACCTTCAACATCATCATCGTCACTCCCCTCTATCAAAGATGAACAAACACTGTTCAGAACTCCAACCTCACATGACCCTGTCACTTCCCTTTGGAGATACCGACGCAGCAAGTTTGCATGTAGAACTTTGTATTTGCTGTTCCTTCCGCTCTGTGATGCTATAAGGTTCCCACCACTGCATCTGAACTTTATTCCGTTTCATCGGTAACAAAACCAGCACCTTCTCTCTGGTTCCATAACTCGGTTCTTAGCCTTCCGATTGTAAAACTTGGCCTGCGTAATCTTGGCCTTTCGAAGGTGTTCCTATGACAGCCTGCATGTCTCTTCCAATCGTTCACGCAAATCAATGACGTATTGGTAAGTAATTTTAATCTCGGGGTCTGCAACTTTCTTCTCACACAATTCACGAAGGATCATCAGCACGTCCATAGAGCGATTCAAAAGGGGAAAAACTTAAGCTTTCCTGTAGTACCTATCTGTAAGAAAACAGAAAAAGCGTTTAAATCATGAGCTGGCCCTATAACCTTCTGACGGTACTTAATGGGAACAATTAACTGTTTGAAAATCCCTGCTGTGAAGACGGGTTCTCATACTCTCTATAGACCAGACCATGTCGTGTGAAGAAATGCGATTTCCCATCATCACGTCTTTCATTAACATCACCTGCTTTAGCCATCTCATGAATCTTAGCCGATGTTTCATCTGATTTCTGGGCCTCTTTGAAATCACTTGGAACACCTTTGGAACTTTCACTTGTCTATATAGCCTTTCCTCTTACTTCTTCTGTGCCCTTGTCTGCACAGCGCTAACCTCAAGGTTCCGTTCCATATTCGGAACTCCTGGGGATCTAAAACCATCAATGTTTCCTAATATGAGGTCATAAATAGGAGTGTTCATACACTAAGCCAAAACAGGTCCTTGATAGTAAGGGGTATCAACGACAGTATTGGCTGTAGATACATTCAACTTACTTCCATCAACTAAAGAGCGTGTTCTAGCATCTCCTGTGAGAGTATCCGTATCAACCAGACTTATTCTGGTGACCACTCCACTAAAACTAGTGTCTCGTAACACTGTAACAACATGTTTACCAACAAGTCCTCTTACAACAGGCATACCACAGTCCAGGCGCGCTGCAGGAAATACTTAACTGATCTGAGGCCTGCTCATCAGAGTCGTCCTCACTTGAGCTTACAGCTCCATATGGAAGTCGGGAACTGGATCTCTTACCAAATTAATAGCCCTTGTGGTTTCCTTCACCCTGTGTCTGTGTCATCTCTTGTCCATTAGTCTCTGTGACTAACCCGACACGGGATTGCTTCTTCTTGGTGTTGGCTGGGCAGTTGTAGGAGAGATGATCAGACTTCTTACAAATGTAACATGACTTTCCTCCTTGGTTACCACAGCTACCAATACTGACCTGACCTTTTGACACCACCTTTCTACTGACCAACTAAGCAGAATTCTTTTGCGATCGATTTCCTTGATTATGCTTATGTCCTGAATATTTTAATTTGACGGGTTACCTCTAGTGTCCGCATATTGGTCTGTCAGCTTCGTCATTTCAATCATAGACCCTGGGATACTCTCCTTTAAGAAAAGCTCCAGCTCACTTCCGTAAACTTGTAAAAACTGGTCACGGGACAGGAAGTCCTTCAAGCTGTCGTATGACTTATCTGTCCCTGTAAGTCCCAACCATCTGACAAAATGATTGTCTTATCTTACAGAGAATTGGCCAAAAGTTTCACCCGTGTCAGGTCTACCCGATCGAAATCGTTGCCGGCGGGGTTTGAGAACCAAATTACCTCAACTATATATACATTTTGATGTAAATTCGACATAAGTCTTGAGTTACCATGTTGTAAAAATGTATCGATTCCAGTTAAAGATTACTTAACACGGGAAATCGATACTCGAACGGAAGCCATAACGCTTTGGCATGCATACAATTTACTACAAGGTTAGCGTTTGTTGTGTAGTGTTTGCATTCTACCAAACTTGGGGCTCAATATACTTACAAGGTAAATAAGAAATACTAATCCTCTGCCAAGAACCGGGCAGACTCTAGTGTTCCGTAGTTATTCATGCATCCTTGTCCGGGCCCTATATACTATGTACTACTTCATGTCACTGGAACAATATACTTGGGGTATAAGTCCGCCTTGGCGAGGCGGGGTGGCCGCTCTGACCGACATTTTGGCATTTGACCTTTCGGTGGGGGACTAATTCGCGGAATTGTCTTGTTTTCTATGAAATACTGTTGAAATACATTAAGAATGTCAGTGTGAGCTGTCACAGTGTTTAGACTGTTACTCCAAGACCTTCCGTGTTTCAGAAACAGTATGTGTCCAGCGATATATTTGTTTCCCAAATAAAATGAAATGAATTCATAAAAATAATGTTTCATTTACACGTAACCTCATATTGAATGGAATTGAATGTGTTCTGTTTATCACAAAGCTGAGATACTTTAACAAACATGCAGTTATGAAAACAGCATTAATTTTACTAGTCTAGTACAAATCCTCACTTTAAGGTACTTTTTTTCGTGACGTCACAATGCCTATGATGCCATGAAGTTTAACGATACACTGGAAACAATGGGAAACTAAGCAAATCACATTTCCGCTAAGCCATATTACACGTGTGATGAAAAACTATGTACAGGTTCGAAATCACATACCCAACGAAAACGAATGCAATATCATTATATGACATGATGGATTAATCAAGCATATATTGTAGAAGACGAACCTTTTCACATCAAACTTAGGCGTCATTACAAATGTATATCTATGGTTTCTATTATTACGTCACATTATCCATAATCAGGGACGTATATGTCATATACGTCCCTGCCATAATGCAATATGTCAGTGCGGTGTTACGTCATTCTATTATTAAAATCTGACGTCATAATAGGTTATATTATAATGTGAAGTACGCAAAAATATTTCACATATACATGTTTACTGCGTGTCAATGCAATCATATCCAGATTATAACATTTAAAGTTATCTTAAAGGTTTAAAAAATATTCCGGAAAAAGAGATTTCGTTTACGGACAGCCGGACGGAATAAGGACGTAGGTCGATTTGAGTGCAGAAAATTTTTGCTACTCGATATATACAGTATGACTTAAGTCATAATTTAATTAAAACAACATTCATTGTTACTGAAATACAACAAGGCACAGAATAAACAGGTTTTGACAATAAGCTTGTAGCTTATGTATACATGCATGCAAGTCATTTCAATTATTTATTACATTAATCTTCTTTGTACCTTAAAATAATTCATTTAAGATCTTTTGATCAATGTCCTACACACGTGCAAGTAAGCCAGTATATACAATATGAATTATATATATTATATGTTCAAATTTATAAGTAAAACAAAATCGATTGTTCTAGATCATCAGTAGGCCTACTGCTATAATTAGACATGACAAACATTACGAAGTCATTAAGCGGACTGTTTGAAACTGAGCCAAAACTAGCTCGAGTGATAATAATCTAACAATGACCTTCATATTAAAATTTTAAAAAAATGTGCTTTACAACATGCAGCCTAACCCTACAGTCAACTGATCGCCCTGAACGATCATTCGGTTTGAAACATTACGCAGAAAGAACCTTAACAATATTGTCGTTATTGTATATTCTCTCCGATATAGGTGACCAAGTTGTTGCTGCAGCAGAAGCACACCGTTAGTGTTACCACTCCGTATAAACAGTCTGCACCGTTACGGTTTCTGACACTCCCTGTGGCTTAACACAAACTGGAACATGGGACTACTCTCCGAGGGATCTCCTCTCAGCTGGGACGAAACCAAGGACCACGCGGACCACGTGAGGAAGCATGGCATTCGACAGTTTATAAATCAGTACAGAAAACTAAAGGATATCAAGAAAGACGTGTTGTACTGGGGAGATGAGGTACGTAAGCTTAACCAAAATGAATTCGAAGTTATGCATGTTCCCTCGAAATTCATCAGGCATCCTAAAGAGAGAGAGAGACGATCCGACATCAGTCAGAGGGGGACAGAGTGTGACGCCCTACATCAGTCAGATGGGGACAGACTGACATAAGTAAGGTGGGGACAGAGTGTGACACACCGATATCAGTCAGAGGGGACAGAGTTTGAGGCCCCAAGATCTGTCAGAGGGGGACAGAGCTTGATGCCCCTACATCAGTCAGAGGGGGACAGAGTTTGACGCCCCTACATCAGTCAGAGGGGGTCAGAGAGTGACGCCGGTACATCAGTCAGAGGGAGACAGAGTTTGACGCCGGTACATCAGTCAGAGGGGGACAGAGTTCGAGGCCCCGACATCAGTCAGAGGGGGACAGAGTGTGACGCCCCTACATCAGTCAGAGGGGGACAGAGTGTGACGCCCCTACATCAGTCAAAGGGAGATAGAGTTTGACGCCGGTACATCAGTCAGAGGGGGACAGAGTTCGAGGCCCCGACATCAGTCAGAGGGGGACAGAGTGTGACGCCCCTACATCAGTCAGAGGGGGACAGAGTGTGACTCCCCTACATCAGTCAAAGGGAGACAGAGTTTGACGCCGGTACATCAGTCAGAGGGGGACAGAGTTCGAGGCCCCGACATCAGTCAGAGGGGGACAGAGTGTGACGCCCCTACATCAGTCAGAGGGGGACAGAGTGTGACGCCCCTACATCAGTCAAAGGGAGACAGAGTTTGACGCCCCGACATCAGTCAGAGGGGGACAGTGTGTGACTTCCCTTCATCAGTCAGAGGGGGACAGAGTTTGACTCCCCTACATCAGTCAGAGGGGGACAGAGCTTGACGCCCCGACATCAGTCAGAGAAGGACACTATGATGCCCCGACATCAGTCAGAGGGTGACAGAGCTTGACGCCCCGACATCAGTCAGAGGAGGACACTATGACGCCCCGACATCAGTCAGAGGGGGACAGAATTTGAAGCCCCTACTTCAGTCAGAGGGGGACAGAGCTTGACGCCCCGACATCAATCAGAGGAGGACACTATGACGCCCCGACATCAGTCAGAGGGAGACAGAATTTTGACACCCCTTTATCAGTCAGAGGGGGTGTTAACGCCCCTACTTCAGTCAGAGGGGGACAGAGTTTGACATCCCTTCATCAGTCAGAGGGGACAGAGTGTGACACGTAAATCCCAGAGTGTGACTACAGTCAGAGGGGGACAGAGTTGATGACATCCCTTCATCAGTCAGAGTGGGGTACATCTGTCAGATGCTTGACATCAGTCCGGACACCCTACTTCAGTCAGAGGGGGACAGAGTTTGACATCCCTACATCAGTCAGAGGGGGACAGAGTGTGACGCCGGTACATCAGTCAGAGGGGACAGAGTGTGACGCCGGTACATCAGTCAGAGGGGGACAGAGTTTGATGCTCTTACATCAGTCAGAGGGGACAGAGTGTGACGCCGGTACATCAGTCAGAGGGGGACAGAGTGTGACGCCGGTACATCAGTCAGAGGGGGACAGAGTGTGACGCCGGTACATCTGTCAGATGGGGACAGAGCTTGACGCCCCGACATCAGTCAGATGGGGACAGAGTTTGACACCCTATCATCAGTCAGAGAGGGACAGAGTTTGTAGCCCTACTTTAGTCAGAGGGGACAGAGTTTGATGCCAAGACATCAGTCAGAGGGGGACAGAGTTTGACACCCCTACATCAGTCAGAGGGGGACAGAGCTTGATGCCCCGACATCAGTCAGATGGGGACAGAGTTTGACGCCCTATCATCAGTCAGAGGGGACAGAGTTTGATGCCAAGACATCAGTCAGAGGGGGACAGAGTTTGACGCCCCGACATCAGTCAGATGGGGACAGAGTTTGATGCCAAGACATCAGTCAGAGGGGGACAGAGTTTGATGCCAAGACATCAGTCAGATGGGGACAGAGTTTGATGCCAAGACATCAGTCAGAGGGGGACAGAGTTTGACGCCCCGACATCAGTCAGATGGGGACAGAGTTTGACGCCCTATCATCAGTCAGAGAGGACAGAGTTTGATGCCAAGACATCAGTCAGAGGGGGACAGAGTTTGTAGCCCTACTTTAGTCAGAGGGGACAGAGTTTGATGCCAAGACATCAGTCAGAGGGGGACAGAGTTTGACGCCCCGACATCAGTCAGAGGGGGACAGAGTTTGATGCCCGACATCAGTCAGAGGGGGATCGAGTTTGACACCCCGACATCAGTCAGAGGGGGACAGAGTTTGATGCCAAGACATCAGTCAGAGGGGGACAGAGTTTGACGCCCCGACATCTGTCAGAGGGGGACAGAGTTTGATGCCAAGACATCAGTCAGAGAGGGACAGAGTTTGACGCCCCGACATCAGTCAGAGGGGGACAGAGTTTGATGCCAAGACATCAGTCAGAGGGGGACAGAGTTTGACGCCCCGACATCAGTCAAAGGGGGACAGAGTTTGACACTCGACATCAGTCAGAGGGGGATCGAGTTTGACACCCCGACATCAGTCAGAGGGGGACAAAGTGTGACGCCCCTTTATCAGTCAGAGGGGGACAGAGTATGATGCCTCGACATCAGTTAGAGGGGGAGTTTGACACTTCTGCTGAGTTTTGTTGTCTTCCTAGACACTACTGGTGGATGTTGTTGTCTCCCTAGACACTACTGGTGAGTCTTGTTGTCTCCCTAGACACTGCTGGTAAGTGTTGTTGTCTCCCTAGACACTGCTGGTAAGTGTTGTTGTCTCCCTAGACACTGCTGTTGAGTCTTGTTGTCTCCCTAGACACTGCTGTAAGTGTTGTTGTCTCCCTAGACAAAGGTGTTTAGACTTGTTGTCTTCCTAGACACCCCTGTTGAGTCTTGTTGTCTCCCGTGACACTCCTGTTGGGTCTTGTTGTCTCCCTAGACACTGCTGGTAAGTCTTGTTGTTGCCCTAGACACTTGTGTTGAGTCTTGTTGTCTGCCTAGACACCCCTGTTGGGTCTTGTTGTCTCCCTAGACACTCCTGTTGAGTCTTGTTGTCTCCCTAGACACTGCTGGTGAGTCTTGTTGTCTCCCTAGACACTACTTGTGAATGGTGTTGTCTCCCTAGACACTCCTGTTGAGTCTTGTTGTCTGCCTAGACACCCCTGTTGGGTCTTGTTGTCTCCCTAGACACTCCTGTTGAGTCTTGTTGTCTCCCTAGACACTGCTGGTGAGTCTTGTTGTCTCCCTAGACACTACTTGTGAATGGTGTTGTCTCCCTAGACACTCCTGTTGAGTCTTGTTGTCTCCCTAGACACTGCTGGTGAGTCTTCTTGTCTCACTAGACACTACTTGTGAATGGTGTTGTCTCCCTAGACACTGCTGGTGAATCTTGTTGTCTCCCTAGACACTGCTGGTGAGTCTTGTTGTCTCCCTAGACCCTGCTGGTTAGTCTTGTTGTCCCCTTAGACACTGCTGGTTTGTCTTGTTGTCTCCCTAGACACTGGTGTTTAGTGTTGTTGTCCCCCTAGTCACCTTTGTATGTCTTGTCTCTCAATTAGTACACACCATTACCTTGGCTGAATTTCTGATGTGATATACAATATAGTTAGAATTATTTCTGTTTTCTATATTTGATTTCTTTTGTTAGGTTGAATATATGCTGGTGAAGTTTGATGATGAGAAGAAAACTGCTCGACTACGATTGGATGCTGATCGTGTCCTGGCCATTCTACAACAACAAGAGAAGGACACACCACAGTAAGTGCATATGTGTCACATATATGTTTCATTTCCTTTCAGCGACTTGGAAGTGTTTTAACTTAAATCCTTGGCTTATCATTTTTCTGAGTATCACCATTACATGTACATGTATGCTTTCTGATATATATCTTTTTGTTTCTGTTTTTTTTTTTTTTGTTGTTTTTGTTTCTTGCCTCTTGGAAATATATATTTCACAAATGACTTTCAAAACATTCTTTAGAAATTGCTATGTCATCAAGCGTGTCAAAAGACAGGTCACTGAACAGACCTCTGAAGTCACATAAGGTATAGATGTGTTACTAAAACCTAGCAAATGGATCACTGGCTATGAATACTCATGTTCAGCAAAGATAAAAAAATCCTTTTGTATGGTGAAGAATTTGAGATTCTGAGAAGGTAATGGCCAGGAGCAAATTTATCTTAAGGAAACATGTTAGGAAGAGGGATCTTGGGATATCGGACACAAAACTTAGGTTGTTCATAAAGGAATTAAAATATTAAACCTTACTCAAAGTCAGGAGTGAACTTTTTATAAGTAAACAATATAGGAATGGTCTCTATATTGATGGTGAACACTCAGATTGTTATTGTGATATTGATGGTGAACACTGAGATTGTTATTGTAATATTGATGGTGAACACTCAGATTGTTATTGTGATATTGATGGTGAACACTCAGATTGTTATTGTAATATTGATGGTGAACACTCAGATTGTTATTGTGATATTGATGGTGAACACTCAGATTGCTATTGTGATATTGAGCAGGGTTTTCCATAAGAGCCGGTCGCCGGCCAATTTGACCAGCTACTTTGATCATTTGGCCGCCTACACCAATCCAGTTCCGTAATAATGTTCCGTACATGACTACACGTACACGGCAGGCCAGCCTCCTACTTTCACTACACAGCCTACTACTAACAAAATTATGGAAAACCCTGTTGATGGTGAACACTCAGATTGTTATTGTGATATTGATGGTGAACACTCAGATTGTTATTGTGATATTGATGGTGAACACTCAGATTGTTATTGTGATATTGATGGTGACCACTCTGATTGTTATTGTGATATTGATGGTGAACACTCTGATTGTTATTGTGATATTGATGGTGAACACTCAGATTGTTATTGTGATATTGATGGTGAACACTCAGATTGTTATTGTGATATTGATGGTGAACACTCAGATTGTTATTGTAATATTGATGGTGAACACTCAGATTGTTATTGTGATATTGATGGTGAACACTCAGAAAGTTGATGTAAATTATTTATCTTAATGATCTCAGATGTTTGTTTGGGAGGAAATTAATTATGGGTTTAACAGATATAGTTACAGTGTTGTTTGTAATAAACATTTTGAATTTTTGAGTCCGGGCTTTTTAAGGGGCTTTGGGCTCCATTCCCAGTTGAAGATCGTACAAAAACACACAAGAGAATTGTACCTTTTCAGTTATTTCATATCTAAGCCATAATCACTGTCTTTGTTTGTGAAGAAAAAAAATGTAACATCACACAAATTGTTGGGACAGTGACTTGCAAAAATGTAACACAGGAATGATTCAGCATGTTCCTATCAGACAGATTCTTGTTTTCATTCAGAGTGCTGATTCATACTAACTACCTGTAATGTATATACTCATGTGTGGTAATGTTGTAATCTATTTACCTGTACAGATATCATCATACCTGGTTCTGTTGTAATATATTTACCTGTACAGATATCATACCTGGTTCTGTTGTAATATATTTACCTGAACAGATATCATACCTGGTTCTGTTGTACTCTATTTACCTGTACAGATATCATCATACCTGGTTCTGTTGTAATATGTTTACCTGTACAGATATCATATCTGGTTCTGTTGTAATATATTTACCTGAACAGATATCATACCTGGTTCTGTTGTAATATATTTACCTGTACAGATATCATACCTGGTTCTGTTGTAATATATTTACCTGAACAGATATCATACCTGGTTCTGTTGTACTCTATTTACCTGTACATATATCATACCTGGTTCTGCTGTAATATATTTACCTGTACAGATATCATACCTGGTTCTGTTGTACTCTATTTACCTGTACATATATCATACCTGATTCTGCTGTAATATATTTACCTGTACAGATATCATACCTGGTTCTGCTGTAATATATTTACCTGTGCAGATATCATACCTGGTTATGCTGTAATATATTTACCTGTACAGATATCATACCTGGTTCTGTTGTACTCTATTTACCTGTACAGATATCATACCTGGTTCTGATGTACTCCATTTACCTGTACAGTTATCCTTTCTGTGCTACTTGTCAAATGTGTCCTGATTTGAACTTACTGCCTTTATTGAAATCGGTAACACAGGTTGACATCAATTATAACAAAAATAGACATCAATAACTGAACTTGTAGACGTTGGTTGATGTTGAGAACGCTCCTACTTATGATGACCCACCCATCTGACGGACAGACAGATGGCGTTTGCTCCTTCCTTCCCTTTTTAGTTAAAACTTAAAACTTACCCAACTTATTAAGTTAAAAAATGAAAATGAAAATCTTAATGATAACAATGGTTAAGACGGATTAAAACTGATACAGATATTTTAGTATACTGTATGGAATACTTTATGTTTAAAAATGTCCATCATTTACCTATCCTACCTACCTACCTTAACACACACACACAGGCACGCACACGCACGCACACACACACACGTATCTCCCTTTACCTTTACTATGAATCACATTGACATGTCTGTCTATTTTGTTAGCTTCATGTGTTTGTAACTTGACATCATGAGCAATATTCACTAAAATGATATCCTCTTATAAACAAATGGAAATCCTCATTATTCATATATAATTTTACTCTCTCATTTTAACTGCAAATAGTGTAAAACTTTGACTCACAAAAATATCTGCCTAACCCATGACATCAGGTTATTAAACCTGTTAGTCTTGTAATATTGGTGACATGGACATATTAAACAGAAGATCTAGACCAACTGTAGGATAAACTGACTTTTTTCACAATAAATAAATTAATATTGATCATGATGTCTATATTTCCTGTGATTACCTGGCCTTATTGGTTTTGATAAAAGAATCACCTAATTTACACCATCTTTGTTTCCATAGCGACCACCCCACAACCTGGCGACCAGAGTATGCCTCGTACATGGTGGAGGGAACTCCCGGTAAACCCTACGGAGGACTTTTTGCTCACTTTAACGTGGTGGAGGCCAATATGAAACTGAGGTAAGAGTTCAAAGGTCAGACAGTTGTCGCTGAAATGTATTGTTATGATATTTATTTATACCCTCATGTAAGCTAAGGGGGTTCATGGTTACAACAACCAACCACCCGATAGTCAGTGATTGGTTAGGTGTCACAGTGGTAATGCACCCGCTTTTCACTTCGGCGTCCCATGTTTGAAACCCAGTAGGATGTGAAATGTTACGGGGTGACCTGTCCAATCACATGGCTGTGGGTTTTCGCTTGGTACTCTGGTTCCCTCCCATAGTAACACCCCTTGCACACTTACATCTGGGTCAACAACAGTTGGAATCATTCATTTCCCAATTATTATAAAATAAATAAAGTTTCATATTGATTTTGTAGTAATGACTTTGTTTATGTATTCACCCGTCTGTTCGTCCTTTATTCATTCATCCGTCTGTTCGTCCTTTATTCATTCATTCGTCTGTTCATCCTTCCATGTTTGAATACACACAGAACTAGCATACAAGATATGTCTCACACATGTGGAAAAAAAGTTCAGATTCAAATTAAATAAATAAGTTACCATGGAAACCATTTGATTTCATTTTGTTTAATGTCACTTTCCATTTCATATCAAGTTTTTATGAAACACTCATTTTTTTACCAATATATTCTAAAAAATCCATTATCTGATGATGTCACTTCTTTTCGTGTGGGCTATGTTTAATATCACTTCGAATTGATGAATGTCACTACAAAAAACAAAATAAAACATGAATGAATTACTTCTGTGCTTAGAGGTGTAAAAAAAATGTCAAGTGTTAATGTCACATTCTGCTTATTATCTCATTTTCCCCTTTAGAGTGGAACATGAAGTTCAGCAGTTTTTATTGTATCTGTATTGATGATTTTTGTTTGTTTTTTTTTCAGGAGAGAAGAAATCCAAAAATGCCTTGGGGCCAATGAAGTACCTTTAAGTTTGACCTCCTATCCTAGGTAATCAGTTACCTGTAATTATATTACTGTATACAATTACCTGTATACAATTACCTGTAATTATATTACCTATATACAATTACCTGTATACAATTACCTGTAATTGTATTAGTTGTATACAATTACCTGTAATTATATTACTGTATACAATTACCCGTATACATTTACCTGTAATTATATTACTGTATACAATTACCTGTAATTATATTACCTGTATACAATTACCTGTAATTATATTACCTATATACAATTACCTGTATACAATTACCTGTAATTGTATTACCTGTATACAATTACCTGTATACAATTACCTGTAATTATATTACTGTATACAATTACCTGTATACAATTACCTGTAATTATATTACTGTATACAATTACCTGTATACAATTACCTGTAATTGTATTACCTGTATACAATTACCTGTATACAATTACCTGTATACAAATATCTGTAATTATATTACTGTATACAATTACCTGTAATTATATTACTGTATACAATTACCTGTATACAATTACCTGTAATTATATTACCTATATACAATTACCTGTATACAATTACCTGTAATTGTATTACCTGTATACAATTACCTGTATACAATTACCTGTATACAAATATCTGTAATTATATTACTGTATACAATTACCTGTAATTATATTACCTGTATACAATTACCTGTAATTATATTACCTGTATACAATTACCTGTAATTATATTACCTGTATACAATTACCTGTAATTATATTATCTATATACAATTACCTGTATACAATTACCTGTAATTATATTACTGTATACAATTACCTGTATACAATTACCTGTAATTATATTACTGTATACAATTACCTGTATACAATTACCTGTAATTATATTACTGTATACAATTACCTGTATACAATAACCTGTAATTATATTACCTGTATACAATTACCTGTATACAATTACCTGTAATTATATTACCTATATACTATTACCTGTATACAATTACCTGTATACAATTACCTGTATACAAATATCTGTAATTATATTACTGTGTACAATTACCTGTAATTATATTACCTGTATACAATTACCTGTAATTATATTACCTGTATACAATTACCTGTAATTATATTACTGTATACAATTACCTGTATACAATTACCTGTAATTATATTACTGTATACAATTACCTGTAATTATATTACTGTATACAATTACCTGTATACAATTACCTGTAATTATATTACTGTATACAATTACCTGTAATTATATTACCTGTATACAATTACCTGTAATTATATTACTGTATACAATTACCTGTATACAATTACCTGTAATTATATTACTGTATACAATTACCTGTAATTATATTACCTGTATACAATTACCTGTAATTATATTACTGTATACAATTACCAGTATACAATTACCTGTAATTATATTACTGTATACAATTACTTGTAATTATATTTGTATTTGAAATATATAGCAAATACAAATTATCTGTGAAATATAGAAATAATGTTGTTCGTGATTATGACTTTCATGGGACTCCAATATCTAAGTTGGTAGAGTTCCAGACTAGGTTGATAATACCTCACCAGCTGAACAACCCAGATGTTTGATTTGATGCCCATTTTTGGCACAGTTTTTTTCATGAAGTTGAGATCAATGATTGTCCAGTCTAAGTTGAATTTTCTCTGGATGACATGTGATGAGCCTCTCACATGATGTTCAGTACATAGTCACCAGCTGTTACATGATGTTCAGTACATAGTCACCAGCTGTCACATGATGCCCAGTACATAGTCACCAGCGGTCACATGATGTTCAGTACATATTCACCAGCTGTTACCTGATGCCCAGTACACAGTCACCAGCTGTCACATGATGTTCAGTACATAGTCACCAGCTTCACATAATGCCCAGTACACAGTCACCAGCTGTCACATGATGTTCAGTACATAGTCACCAGCTGTCACATGATGTTCAGTACACAGTCACCAGCTGTCACATGATGTTCAGTACACAGTCACCAGCTGTCACATGATGCCCAGTACACAGTCACCAGCTGTCACATGATGTTCAGTACATAGTCACCAGCTGTCACATGATGTTCAGTACACAGTCACCAGCTGTCACATGATGCCCAGTACACAGTCACCAGCTGTCACATGATGCCCAGTACACAGTCACCAGCTGTCACATGATGTTCAGTACACAGTCACCAGCTGTCACATGATGTTCAGTACAGTCACCAGCTGTAACATGATGTTCAGTACACAGTCACCAGCTGTAACATGATGTTCAGTACACAGTCACCAGCTGTCACATGATGTTCAGTACATAGTCACCAGCTGTCACATGATGTTCAGTACACAGTCACCAGCTGTCAAATGATGCCCAGTACACAGTCACCAGCTGTAACATGATGTTCATTACATAGTCACCAGCTGTCACATGTTGTTCAGTACATAGTCACCAGCTGTAACATGATGTTCAGTACATAGTCACCAGCTGTCACATGATGTTCAGTACATAGTCACCAGCTGTCACATGATGTTCAGTACATAGTCACCAGCTGTCACATGATGCCCAGTACATAGTCACCAGCTGTCACATGATGCCCAGTACACAGTCACCAGCTGTTACAAGATGACACCCCCTCAAACACACCCTGGCTTACAGGGCTAACCAACTAGCCAGCAGGCAAACCCACAGAAATTTCAATAAGTATTTAAAGATAAGTCTTTAATATTTCTAATCTGATTGCTGTCATTGCCAGTAATTATACATCAATTTCAGTGTAAGATGTTTTACAACAGAAATGATCATTGATTTATGTATGTTTGTTATTTAAGGACTGGGTGTGATGTGTTTTCTGATCCTCCCACTAACCCTGACCCCATCAACGGTGCCTCTCGCTCACTCTTCTACCCCGACCAAGTCGTCTATCTAGGACATCCACGATTCTTGTAAGTATTTGGATATTCAGGTTCAGTTGGTCTAGAAGTCTTTGTTTGGCTTCAGACTCTACACTTGCTATATACATAAACATTTCATTTTGATGAATACACTTCTAAACACTGAGAGTTGTAAACTAATTCTGGCTGGAATTGTTTGTTTTCAGAACCTTAACAAGAAATATCAGGGAAAGACGTGAAGAAAAAGTGTGCATTAATATTCCAGGTGAGTTTATTGAGTCCTGGTTTTATCATCTACGTATCATTTCAGCCATTGGTCCCACATAGTGTTACCTGTATGAGAATACAGGTGCTTAAGAATAGTTACATTGACTTTATGAAGTAACCTGATCAGCTGTCAGAATGTATTTAAAAAGTATGTAAAAATCAACATTCTATTGTAAAACCCAATGTTTTCAGAGTGAAAGTCCTATTAATAGATTTGATAATTAAATCTACTATTTTTAACATGAAACCTAATATTTTCATGTAAAAACTTAAGACTTCCTTTTCATCTTTATTGTGACACCGATCTGTTCATAAAAAAACCTGTCTTTTGAAAACTAAAAACGGTTTTTAGAAAACAATAACAACAATACCTGTTTTGAAAACAAATTGTAAAACCAAACCTTAACTTTTAGGTAATCTGTTTTCAGAGCACAAAGCTTGGTTTGTCTGATTTTACACAGCTTTATCACTCTAACAGACATTGGACCTACAATGATAAGATTTTCCACATCATCATGTATATTGATTTGTATGTCGACAGTGAAATCTTCACCATATGTGCTGTTGATAACAGTAAATAAACATGGCATTAAACTATACTATTTCATCTCATTGATTGAAGATAAGTTCTGTATATATGTATATATTGAACATATGTGATTTTACATCATGTGCTGTTGATAACAGTAAATAAACAAGGCATTGAAGTATACTATTTCATCTCATTGATTGAAGATAAGTTCTGTATATATGTATATTGAACATATGTGATTTTACATCTTATTTTTTGTGGTTTTAAAAATATCTTCCAATTTTATTTACAGTAATCAAAGGTTTAATATCTAAATATTTATATTATAGTGTTTAAGGACACCAACACCAAAACACCATTTGTGGAGGATTATGTCCCTTTAAAAGATGACGGTGAGGGCGCTGCTGCAGCACGGCCAGATCACATTTACATGGACTGTATGGGGTTTGGAATGGGCTGCTCCTGTCTCCAAGTTACCTTCCAGGCCTGTAACATAAATGAGGCAAGACACTTGTACGACCAGCTCACCCCGCTCTGTCCCATACTGGTAAGTCATAGTCCACTGTCAGCAAGTCATTGTCCTATACAGGGGAACTGTTGTCCTGTTGTAGTGATTCACTGTCCTATACAGGGGAACTGTTGTCCTGTTGTAGTGATCCACTGTCCTATACAGGGGAACTGTTGTCCTGTTGTAGTGATCCACTGTCCTATACAGGGGAACTGTTGTCCTGTTGTAGTGATCCACTGTCCTATACAGGGGAACTGTTGTCCTGTTGTAGTGATCCACTGTCCTATACAGGGGAACTGTTGTCCTGTTGTAGTGATCCATTGTCCTATACAGGGAAACTGTTGTCCTCTTGTTGTGATTCACTGTCCTATACAGGGAAACTGTTGTCCTGTTGTAGTGATTCACTGTCCTATACAGGGGAACTGTTGTCCTGTTGTAGTGATCCACTGTCCTATACAGGGGAACTGTTGTCCTGTTGTAGTGATTCACTGTCCTATACAGGGGAACTGTTTTCCTATTATTGTGATTCACTGTCCTATACAGGGGAACTGTTGTCCCATTATTGTGATTCACTGTCCTATACAGGGGAACTGTTGTCCTGTTGTAGTGATTCACTGTCCTATACAGGGGAACTGTTGTCCCATTGTAGTGATCCACTGTCCTATACAGGGGAACTGTTGTCCTGTTGTAGTGATTCACTGTCCTATACAGGGGAACTGTTGTCCTGTTGTAGTGATTCACTGTCCTATACAGGGGAACTGTTGTCCCATTGTAGTGATCCACTGTCCTATACAGGGGAACTGTTGTCCTGTTGTAGTGATCCACTGTCCTATACAGGGGAACTGTTGTCCTGTTGTAGTGATTCACTGTCCTATACAGGGGAACTGTTGTCCTGTTGTAGTGATCCACTGTCCTATACAGGGGAACTGTTTTCCTATTATTGTGATTCACTGTCCTATACAGGGGAACTGTTGTCCTGTTGTAGTGATTCACTGTCCTATACAGGGGAACTGTTGTCCTGTTGTAGTGATCCATTGTCCTATACAGGGGAACTGTTGTCCTGTTGTAGTGATCCATTGTCCTATACAGGGGAACTGTTGTCCTGTTGTAGTGATCCACTGTCCTATACAGGGGAACTGTGCCATTGTAGTGATCCATTGTCCTATACAGGGGAACTGTTGTCCTGTTGTAGTGATCCACTGTCCTATACAGGGGAACTGTTGTCCCATTGTTGTGATTCACTGTCCTATACCGGGGACTGTTGTCCTGTTGTAGTGATTCACTGTCCTATACAGGGGAACTGTTGTCCTGTTGTAGTGATCCATTGTCCTATACAGGGGAACTGTTGTCCTGTTGTAGTGATCCACTGTCCTATACAGGGGAACTGTGCCATTGTAGTGATCCACTGTCCTATACAGGGGAACTGTTGTCCTGTTGTAGTGATCCACTGTCCTATACAGGGGAACTGTTGTCCCATTGTTGTGATTCACTGTCCTATACCGGGGACTGTTGTCCTGTTGTAGTGATTCACTGTCCTATACAGGGGAACTGTTGTCCTGTTGTAGTGATCCATTGTCCTATACAGGGGAACTGTTGTCCTGTTGTAGTGATCCATTGTCCTATACAGGGGAACTGTTGTCCTGTTGTAGTGATCCACTGTCCTATACAGGGGAACTGTTGTCCTGTTGTAGTGATTCACTGTCCTATACAGGGTAACTGTTGTCCTGTTGTAGTGATCCACTGTCCTATACAGGGGAACTGTTGTCCTGTTGTTGTGATTCACTGTCCTATACCGGGGACTGTTGTCCTGTTGTAGTGATTCACTGTCCTATACAGGGGAACTGTTGTCCTGTTGTAGTGATCCATTGTCCTATACAGGGGAACTGTTGTCCTGTTGTAGTGATCCATTGTCCTATACAGGGGAACTGTTGTCCTGTTGTAGTGATCCACTGTCCTATACAGGGGAACTGTTGTCCTGTTGTAGTGATTCACTGTCCTATACAGGGTAACTGTTGTCCCCTTGTTGTGATTCACTATCCTGTTCTGTAGTTACAGTCATTAACCCACACTTACAATCATTATATCATACTGATAAGTCATTGTCCAGTTCCATTTTGCCAATCATGATACTGGTGAATCATGTCCCACACTGTCTTCATCAGACCTATGTTGTTGTGGTTACATTAGACTCCAGACAAACAAATCAGTATTGGGAATACATTATGCTAAGCTGGCCAATGTCAGTCATAAGGATGAATTGCATGAAATGCTTTATATTTAAAATTTTCAATCACATACTCGGGTGTTTATAAAACCATCATGTTGCTGTGTAGGTATTTTTATTGTCGAAGGGAGGTAACTCAATTATTTTTTTCAAAGCTGGCCTTGAGTGCAGCCTCTCCTGTGTATAGAGGTCATCTGGCTGATATAGATGCTCGTTGGACTGTCATCTCCCAGTCTGTAGATGACCGCACCAAAGAGGAAAGAGGAGAAAAGGTTTGTATATTTCATCATGATAATAACATATATTCATGTTGTGCGTGAATTATCTCTCTTTGAACAAATATTTTTTATATGAATACCCTACCAGTACATTATTGTTTGTCTGCTTTGTCATTAAAATTGGTTACAAAAGTCATACCAAGAAATGAATGTTTAGTTATCTCAGTGAAATATTTTGTGTTTTCAGTTTTTTTGATGATGTTATTTAGGAATGAATAAAACTAAAATTGTTACATTTTTTTCTTTTTAGGAGTTAAGACATAACAAATTTCACATATCAAAATCACGCTACGACAGTATCGACAGTTATTTGAATGAAGTCAATGAGCCGTACAATGATGTGGATCTGTGTATCGATGAAGAACTGTGTAACCAACTGCTGGAGGCAGGTAATGTCCCCACCGTACAAATATGTTCATTACTATCGCTTCACCTTTGACCTCTGTTTTGGAAGCTTTGATTGTAGAACCATACAAAGCCACCTGCACTTTCAAAAGGACCCCATTTCTAGATTGATAGTTTTGAATGTTCTTTCTTCCCACTCAAACACTATGGCAATATGATAATAATAATGATAAATAATCTTTATTTATTTTACAACAATTGCGAAGCAAGTTTTTTCAACTTATATTTATCACTCTTGTTGGCTCGCGCGCACGAGGGGTCTCAGTGAGGGAGGAAACCGCAGTTTGCAGGGAAAACCACGTGGTCGGGCAGGCGACCCCGTACCTTTTCACATCCATTCCGGGAATCGTACCCCGGACGGGTAGGTGAAAGGCCAAAGTGTTACCACTGCATCACCCGACCACTCCTTTGGCAATGTCACCATCTGCTGTCGCTCTATCACAGCTGATCCTGACTTTGTTTGGACTGTTTCTAGCCTCATACCTCTATATATATAGTGTAAATGTAGGTATTCCCTGTATTTCTTACAGAATGTAATCGTCAATACTGTGGTAGAACAATGTATTCTTAAACAAGAAGGATGTTATATTGGCTGGTTTAATAGATTTCTGTGTGAATAGAAAATATCAAACAACAGTAAACATATTCTATTGATATGTATATGTTTCAGGTATAGATCGGACATTGTCACGACACATAGCTCATCTTTTTATACGAGATCCAATTTCACTGTTCAGCGAGAAAATAAATCAGGATGATAGTACAGACACAGATCACTTTGAGGTGAGCTTTACATAATTATAGTTGATTGAAGGTCATGCAGACACAGATCACTTTGAGGTGAGCTTTACATAATCTTAGTTGAATGAAGGTCATGCAGACACATCACTTTGAGGTGAGCTTTACATAATTATAGTTGAATGAAAGTCTCACAAACAGATCACTTTGAGGTGAGCTTTACATAATTATAGTTGAATGAAAGTCTCACAAACAGATCACTTTGAGGTGAGCCTTACATAATTATAGTTGAATGAAAGTCTCACAAACAGATCACTTTGAGGTGAGCTTTACATAATTATAGTTGAATGAAAGTCTCACAAACAGATCACTTTGAGGTGAGCTTTACATAATTATAGTTGAATGAAAGTCTCACAAACAGATCACTTTGAGGTGAGCTTTACATAATTATAGTTGAATGAAAGTCTCACAAACAGATCACTTTGAGGTGAGCTTTACATAATTATAGTTGAATGAAAGTCTCACAAACAGATCACTTTGAGGTGAGCTTTACATAATTATAGTTGAGGTGAGCTTTACATAATTATAGTTGAATGAAAGTCTCACAAACAGATCACTAGTTGAATGAAAGTCACAAACAGATCACTTTTGAGCTTTACATAATTATAGTTGAATGAAAGTCTCACAAACAGATCACTTTGAGGTGAGCTTTACATAATTATAGTTGAATGAAAGTCTCACAAACAGATCACTTTGAGGTGAGCCTTACATAATTATAGTTGAATGAAAGTCTCACAAACAGATCACTTTGAGGTGAGCCTTACATAATTATAGTTGAATGAAAGTCTCACAAACAGATCACTTTGAGGTGAGCTTTACATAATTATAGTTGAATGAAAGTCTCACAAACAGATCACTTTGTGGTGAGCTTTACTTAATTATAGTTGAATGAAAGTCTCACAAACAGATCACTTTGTGGTGAGCTTTACTTAATTATAGTTAAAGAAAAGTCATGCATACACAGATCACTTTGAGATAAACTCTACATTATCAGAGTTATAAGGCATTTGTACAGACACAGATGATGGTGAGGTTCACTCTGTGTTCTTATAATTTTATTGAAATCCTGTTTCCATCCAATAAGATGAAATATAATTGTTATTTATCACAAAACAATGAGGATGTTAGTTTGGTCTGTTTATGCTATGATGACTCTGTACTCTGGTATTTCTCACATCTAATAGTTTGGTGTGTTTATGCTATGATGACTCTGTACTCTGGTATTTCTCACATCTAATAGTTTGGTGTGTTTATGCTATGATGACTCTGTACTCTGGTATTTCTCACATCTAATAGTTTGGTGTGTTTATGCTATGATGACTCTGTACTCTGGTATTTCTCACATCTAATAGTTTGGTGTGTTTATGCTATGATGACTCTGTACTCTGGTATTTCTCACATCTAATAGTTTGGTGTGTTTATGCTATGATGACTCTGTACTCTGGTATTTCTCACATCTAATAGTTTGGTGTGTTTATGCTATGATGACTCTGTACTCTGGTATTTCTCACATCTAATAGTTTGGTGTGTTTATGCTATGATGACTCTGTACTCTGGTACTTCCACATCTAAGACACTAATTTATTTGATTTAGTGTACGTAAATACAACATATAACCTGCTTATAATTTATTTTCCTCCCATTTCACAGTTGTGTTTTGTTTTGTTTTTTTTAAGGGACACTTTTTCACTGAAAATACTTTGATCTGGTCAATTTAAAATGGGTGAAAATATTAAAACCTGTTATTTTTTTTCAATGAAATGGCCTCTATATTGTCATTGTGAAAACTTCAAGTTCAAAAGTTATATTTAACTGGGGAAAGGAATGATAGAATGGATATATTAAACAAATGATCCTTAAAATTACAGAATATTCAGTCAACGAATTGGCAGACGATGCGGTTTAAGCCCCCTCCTCCAAACAGTGATATTGGCTGGAGAGTGGAGTTCAGACCAATGGAGGTAAACCACTGTGTGGCTAGAGAGTTAAAATTTGTATGAACTTATAAAGAACAGATAACACATGTTGTCACTAAGACAGACCTTATATAGAGAAATATAACTCATGTTGTTATTCGGGACAGACATTATGTCAAGGGAGATAACTCATGTTAAAGTAATGTTGGGGACAGACTTTTTATCAAGGGAGATAACTCATATTATTAGGTGGTCATGCTTTAAATCAAGGGAGATAATTCTTGTTGATACAAGGACAAATGTTACAGCTGTTGTTTCTTGTAAACTGAATGAATGCATGAAGCACAAAAGGTAAAAATCATCAGCACAGAGAACAAAAATACATGGAGCTATTGTTAAAATATTTCCACAACTTCTTCTCAAGAACTAAAAGGCCTAGAGGCAGGATATTTGACCGGTATATTTCTAGAATGAAGCGTAGTGTTGGAAAAGAAATGACCTTGACCTATATTCAGGGTACAGGGGTCAAATTTGTTAAAACATTTAAACAACGTCTTTTCATGCATTAAAAGGCCCTAAGGCATGATATTTTGTTGATTATTAAATTAATTGTATCAATTTTATATACAGGCAGATAATATTGCACTTTCACATTTTCAATAAACTTTAAAGTGATATCATGATATTTGGAATCAATAAATTACAGCTGGAACTTGGAGGTAATAACAACAGATCAGGGGCTTAATACAATAGACTAACGGCGACTGGTCTAGGGTTTTATAACAGACTGTGGTAAATGGCGCCTGGTCAAGGGTTTTATAACAGACTGAGGTAAATGGCGACTGGTCAAGGGCTTTATTACAGACTGAGGTAAATGGAACCTGGTCAAGGGTTTTATAACAGACTGAGTTAAATGGTGACTGGTCAAGGGTTTTATAACAGACTGAGGTAAATGGCCCTTGGTCAAGGGCTTTATAACAGACTGTGGTAGATGGAGCCTGGTCAAGGGTTTTATAACAGACTGAGGTAAATGGCGACTGGTCAAGGGTTTTATAACAGACTGAGGTAAATGGCGCCTGGTCAAGGGCTTTATAACAGACTGAGGTAAATGGAGCCTGGTCAAGGGTTTTACTCTATAGAGTTATGACAACTGGTCTAGGGTTTTCTAACAGAGGTAATGAAAACTGACTATAACAAAGAATTGTTGTTATCACAAAGAAGATGTTTAATTGTTTTTACAGGTTCAGTTATCTGACTTTGAGAATGCTGCTTATGTTGTATTTATTGTACTGCTGACCAGGGTCATCCTGACCTATAACCTCAACTTAGTGATACCTATATCAAAGGTGAGGCATCAGCTTAGCTATTTATAAAATCATTATGAATTAATCACAACAATTCTGCAAGTTGTAAAGAAAAGTGTTTAATGAAATAGAGCTCAGTCTTATCAACATATCAGGAATTTCTGAATTTAGCTTTACTTTCAAATAGAACTTCCCAAAATTGAATTCAGCACTATAAATTACATACCAAAATATATCATATAAGTTATGTTATTTATTTAATGAAAAATTATTATAAAGAAATATTTTTAATTCAGAAATTTGATTTTGAATAAAATTCTTAAATTTACATCATGAGTTAATGACTAGATAATGTACTTCTATTTTTTATTTTCTTTTTTGGCTCCATCTTCAGATAAATGTTTACCTGTTTACATGTATAGAAATGTTTACCTGTTTACATGTAGATCAATGTTTACCTGTTTATATGTAGATAAATGTTTACCTGTTTATATGTAGATAAATGTTTACCTGTTTACATGTAGATAAATGTTTACCTGTTTACATGTACAGAAATGTTTACCTGTTTATATGTAGATAAATGTTTACCTGTTTACATGTAGATAAATGTTTACCTGTTTACATGTAGATAAATGTTTACCTGTTTATATGTAGATAAATGTGTACCTGTTTATATGTAGAGAAATGTTTACCTGTTTATATGTAGATAAATGTTTACCTGTTTACATGTAGATAAATGTTTACCTGTTTACATGTACAGAAATGTTTACCTGTTTATATGTAGATAAATGTGTACCTGTTTACATGTATAGAAATATATAGCTGTTTGCATGTATAGAAATGTTTACCTGTTTACATGTAGATAAATGTTTACCTGTTTATATGTAGATAAATGTTTACCTGTTTACATGTAGATAAATGTTTACCTGTTTACATGTATAGAAATATATACCTGTTTGCATGTATAGAAATGTTTACCTGTTTACATGTAGATAAATGTTTACCTGTTTACATATAGATAAATGTTTACCTGTTTATATGTAGATAAATGTTTACCTGTTTACATGTAGATAAATGTTTACCTGTTTACATGTATAGAAATGTTTACCTGTTTACATGTAGATCAATGTTTACCTGTTTATATGTATAGAAATGTTTACCTGTTAACAGGTAGATGAAAATATGAAGACAGCCCATCAGAGAGATGCAGTTCTGGATGGCAAGTTCCATTTCAGAAAAGAACTTTTCACAGGTGAGAATTGTAGTGTAAATTTACATATTACTATAGGTATAGATTTGGACAAACTGTTCCACCTTTGACAAAAAGTGGGCCCTATAATAATATTACTCAGGCCTGTCACAGTGTTGTGATCCACCTTTCTACATACAGCAATTATAAACCTCTACCAATGTCTACTTCGTAAGTCAGGGCTTAGATAGCTCAGTTTGTAGAACATCAGACTCTACAACCTCAAGTAGATATCTTAGGTCCCACTGAAGGACACTTGTGTTTATCATGTCAAGACCTTAGGTCCCACTGAAGGACACTTGTGTTTATCATGTCAGGATCTTAGGTCCCACTGAAGGACACTTGTGTTTATAATGTCAAGACCTTAGGTCCCACTGAAGGACACTTGTGTTTATCATGTCAAGATCTTAGGTCCCACTGAAGGACACTTGTGTTTATCATGTCAAGATCTTAGGTCCCATTGAAGGACACTTGTGTTTATCATGTCAATATCTTAGGTCCCATTGAAGGACACACAGATTGCTTTCTTCGCTGTGTCCTTGGGAAAGATATTTAGGTAATTACCATTTCTTACAAGGAGGCTTTGCCTCAGATTGACACTGTCTGTGCAATTAAGAATTAACAAATAAAGTTCTGTGATTGACATTTTCTTTTTTGTGACTCATTTTATCGTCAATACTTGACAGAGTGGGTTAAAGTCAAGAAGATGGTTTCTGACTTTCATTATTTTCATGTACCCTAATCAAAGCTCCCCTGGCCTGAAGATCCATGTGAACATACAGCATATCGAGGTGTTTGGCATCTGTCCATCAACTTGTCCTACAAATCACTGCTAGTCATGAGCGACCAAGCACATTGGGTCTGAAGCATGCTAAATGATAACCAGTTCTGTATAAATGATGGGTCTCAACATGTAGCAGCCTTAGGAGCACAACCCAAAATGGAAAATATAGCAAATCATCTTAAACCCATTTTCAGTAGGAATGATTCTATTTTGTCCAACTTTGATCTGAAGCATCCCTGGGTGAAGAAAATTGTTTTTTTTTTCTTACAAATGATGTATCTGACTCCCTAGTCTACTTTTTGAGTTCTATGTCGTGAAGTCTCATTGAAATATTTGTTGACTGACCCTGTGACCTTGATCATGATTTACATTTCTAATAAACTTGACCTACATTTGTCTAAACTTACATTGTTCTAGTGTTGATTATGACTCATTTTTTTTGTAGTTTGTTCCCCAGAAGAGATCGCCCAGTGTATGGCGAAAGGTTGTCCACGACAGAAGTGTGATTGTATGGATGACGAGTACCAACTGATGTCCATAAATGACATCATCAATGGCAATGTAAGTTTACTAGGGAAGCTTAAGTACACTATTATAATGAGAGTAAACTCAGGAAATCTGAGTTCACTAGGGAAGCTTAAGTACACTATTATAATGAGGGTAAACTCAGGAAATCTGAGTTCACTAGGGAAGCTTAAGTACACTATTATAATGAGGGTAAACTCAGGAAATCTGAGTTCACTAGGGAAGCTTAAGTACACTATTATAATGAGGGTAAACTCAGGAAATCTGAGTTCACAGAGGAAGTTTAAGTACACTATTATAATTAGAGTAAACTCAGGAAATCTGAGTTCGCTGGGGAAGTTATGTTCACTATTATAATGAATTATTAGAGTAAACTTTGGGAAATCTATGTACATTGGTTTATGTGTGCTCTGGAGCAGCGCAAGTACATTATTACCATAAGAATTAACTCAGGCAAGCTTAAGAAATGATGCAGAGGAGCCTATCAACTCAGTTCTTGATTGTCAATGTAATTTTCTTTCCTCAGGGGGAGTTCCCAGGTCTGATTCCTCTGATTGAGAAATACATCGCTAACGTAGACACAGATGTCGATACCTGCTGTACATTATCTAATTACCTCAAGTTCATCTCCAAGAAGGCATCAGGTAACATATCTAAATACATCATATCCTGTAGTAAATACAGGGGACAACACATTAACACTAAACCTGGGGCAGGTTAATTACACGGCAATGACACAGAATTGGTGTATAATTTTGTTAAACAGCAATACACCATGGGTATATATATCATTATCGCACATGGACTTATAGTTGAATACATACAATACAGTACGGTGAGGTATTATTGGTGTCATTCTCTCAACTTTCATAGATATAAAATTATAAGGGAATGTATAACTGAAGGCTTATTAAATGACAAGAAAACAGATTTGTAGATATCAGTCCCAAAGAACAGGAGATATATAGAAGTGTTTTGTGAATAGTATTATCAGCTTCTGGTAGTCTAAACATGGTTTATGTTCCATCCTTTATAAACAAAGATTGTTTTAAACATGTAGAAATATATCTCTGTGTTTAGTCTCCATTATTGTAAAACTTTTGTCTGATATTGTTTTAGAAGAATTATTTGTTTTTCCATTTTCAGGAGACCTGAAGACGACCTCAAAGTGGATCCGTGAGTTCATTCGTGATCATCCAGACTACAAACATGATTCTGTGGTATCTGAAACCATTAATTACGACTTGATGAAGATGTGTCAGCAGATATCAACAGGCGAGATATCATCCCCTCTTATACAGCAGACTGTGTCGTCAAAAACCGCAGACAACATTCCAACTGCCATGTCAAAGGCGGAGGGTTATCTTAGCCAGAAAAACCCAAGGTCCCGCACAGTCAATGGCCTACCATCCTCGTGATGACATTCTGTAGCATTTAGGTCAATATTGACCAGGAAACTTTGGTATGAGTGACATTTCAGTCTCACTTGTGAGCTCGTCAGTTATATATAGTTCTGTAGGTTCTTCAATCTGTTTGTAGGTTCTTCAATCTCACCTTTGACCCCATCAATTACATATATCTGTATGTATATAGCTGTTGGTTCTTCATTATAAGTGCTGTGCCTTCTTATTTATCTCTAAACTTGCTGGAATTCTGTTAAAGTAGGTTAGTATTAGATTATTTTATGTGTGTACAGTGTAAAAGCAGGGAGATACTGTGTATTTGTTTTGCAATTTGGCGATTTATCCATTTATTATGTACTTGACCAATATATTTTATATGCAACATATTAATCAGATACCTTTGTATATTATAAGGACCATGATATAAAAATAAATATCATTTAAATTCTCTGTCATCCTGACATTGGTGATATGCCCCACAGGTCCAAGGTCACTGTGACCTTACATGATATGAGACACTTACAGGAAACAATGTTATTCTCTATGTAACTAAACCAACCTATAAATTGTACTGGAAACCTTTCATCTCCAACATGATTACAACTGAAACAGAATGGAATTTATCTTAACCAATTAATTTCACCGTGGAATAAAATCTACGGATTTCATTGGATAATTGTTGTCACATGGTGACTATCTATTTCTGTAGACAGCAACACATCATTATACACAGTGGCAAAGTTTGTCAGCGTCGTTGTGGTTTGCGTCGGTTTGAAAGATTTTGAACACACAAAGAAGATGTATAGCAATGATGTCAATATTCAACGAATTGGTATCTCAGATTTATTAGTCCACCATCATCAGATAGAGTGCTGTTCACATTGCCCTATGTTCATGGTCCCTTTTCAGTCCATTTGTGTGTCCGTAAACAGTTTGTGTTATTGCTGTTTCTCAAGAAGTACCGGATTATCTTTCTCACATTTAAGATGTAGATTGCCCTTGGTCATAATTTGTACCCATTTTATTTAAAGACTGATTAGAAAAACAAAATGGCTGACAGTCAGCCATCTTTGATTTTGAAAAAGAAATTTTGTTAACGCTCTTTCTTGAGAAGAACTAGATAGATCTTTCTCAAATTTCATATTGAGGTTCCCCTTGTCCCTAGTTGTGCCCGTTTGATTTTAAGACTGATCAGAAAGACAGAATAGCCAAAAGATGGCCGTCTTTGATTTGAATCAATGATCGTTTATTATTGCTGTTTCATGAGTAGTACTGGATGGATATCTCACATTTCATATGTACATTTGTAGGTTCCCTTTGGTCCCTAGTCATGCCTGTTTGATTTTAGGACTTCTACGAAGAAAAAAGGGCAAAGATGTGATGATCTGGGATTTCAACAATGAAAGTTTGTTATCGCTGTTTGGAGGAAGTCCTATATGGATCGTTCTCAAATTTTCTGAGTAGGTTCCCTTGGTCTGTAGTTGTACTGTTTGATTTTGAGAATGATTGGAAAACAAGATGGCTGACAGGCAACCATCTAATCAGTGGTGGATGTGAAGATCCCTTTGGGATCCATTGTATGTAAAAATGATACATATGTACTTCTTGTAGACGACAGTCACAGTATTGGTCTCTGAATATCTGAGTTGCAGGGTTTAGACCTCCCTACCTTGTGCAAAACGTGTTTTTTAGGAAGCCAAAAAATAGCCAGGTTTGTGCTGATATGGTTATGTCCCTGGTCAGACTTATTATCCTAATTTCTCTGGAGAGTTTGAGAGGAGCTTCATATATGTTGTCTAGTGAGGTAGTCATGAGTTACTTTAAGGAAACCTGTCCTCAAAATGCTGTTCACAGTATGATAAAACCCACAAAATTCCTTCAGGGATGCCTCTGGCGTTCACAGTATGATAAAACCCACAAAATTCCTTCAGGGATGCCTCTGGCTGTTCACAGTATGATAAAACCCACAAAATTCCTTCAGGGATGCCTCTGGCTGTTCACAGTATGATAAAACCCACAAAATTCCTTCAGGGATGCCTCTGGCGTTCACAGTATGATAAAACCCACAAAATTCCTTCAGGGATGCCTCTGGCTGTTCACGGTATGATAAAACCCACAAAATTCCTTCAGGGATGCCTCTGGCGTTCACAGTATGATAAAAACCACAAAATTCCTTCAGGGATGCCTCTGGCTGTTCACGGTATGATAAAACCAACCAAATTCCTTCAGGGATGAAGTACAATGTGGTGAATGCTTCATGTTTCAAATTTTATGTTACCAATTATGATGTTAATTAATATAAAGAAATAAAACTTCTGAACTGATTCTCCACTGTCATGATGTTTGTAATGTTCTTGGATGAATAAGCTCATTTATTTGATTAGGTGCTGTTGTTAAAGAGAAATCAAGCTGGTTGTTGACTTTGCCTTGCCCTGTATCAATCTGATTGATTCTCTGTATTTCTGTAGACAGTCCTGACTTTGCCTTGCCATGTATAAATCTGATTGATTCCCTGTATTTCTGTAGACAGTCCTGACTTTGCCTTGCCCTGTATCAATCTGATTGATTCTCTGTATTTCTGTAGACAGTCCTGACTTTGCCTTGCCCTGTATCAATCTGATTGATTCTCTGTATTTCTGTAGACAGTCCTGACTTTGCCTTGCCCTGTATAAATCTGATTAATTCTCTGTATTTCTGTAGACAGTCCTGACTTTGCCTTGCCCTGTATAAATCTGATTGATTCCCTGTATTTCTGTTGACAGTCCTGACTTTGCCTTGCCCTGTATCAATCTGATTGATTCTCTGTATTTCTGTAGACAGTCCTGACTTTGCTTTGCCCTGTATAAATCTGATTGATTCTCTGTATTTCTGTAGACAGACATTCCTGACTTTGCCTTGCCCCATATCAATCTGATTAATTCTCTGTATTTCTGTAGACAGACAGTCCTGACTTTGCCTTGCCCTGTATCAATCTGATTAATTCTCTGTATTTCTGTAGACAGTCCTGACTTTGCCTTGCCATGTATAAATCTGATTGATTCTCTGTATTTCTGTAGACAGTCCTGACTTTGCCTTGCCCTGTATCAATCTGATTGATTCTCTGTATTTGTGTAGACAGACACTCCTGACTTTGCCTTGCCCTGTATAAATCTGATTGATTCTCTGTATTTCTGTAGACAGACAATCTCGGCTTTGATCCACAATGATTTGACTCAAAGTTTCTTTCATGAACACATTAGTTACAAAAGTCAGTACTATTGTATCAAGCAGAATAATATATAGCCACCCTTCAAATTCTGAAAAGAATGTTATGAAATGACATCAGTTTTAACATCAGTTCATATTTTTATGAAGTGATGTTAATTTTTGAAGAAATATTACACTGTTGCATTTTCATTTTTGTTTATTTTATATTACAAGTAAAAGACTATGTAAATTTTGAAAGTAATATTGATATCTTTACATCATATTGACAAGAATATTGTGATATGAAGTCCATTGATCTCTATCTCTTGTCATCAGAAAATGTTGACTTTTCAAAATTATTTTGTCCATGGACTTTCTGTCAGTCCATCGAAATCTGTAACACTTTTTCTCCAGGACTATCAATAGGATATTCTTGTTATATTTAAAGATCTTTGGTTTACAACCTGTCCTTTGTATTGTCATCATCATGACTGTACTCGTAAGCTATTATTTGGGGAGATTTCCTCTCGCAGTCATTCAAACTTGGTTGGCTTATAATCACTTTGATATAAGGCAGTCTTGTTTGTGTGATCCCAACATCTTCTGGTGTATTATTCAAATCTTTAATTCATAAACAATATTTGCTGTCATTATTTCTTGAGATATTTCACAAATTGCAATGGCATGCAGCCATCTTGAATTTGACAATGAAAGTTTGTTATCACCATTTCTTGAAAAGTACTGGATAGATCTTTCTCAAATTTCATATGTATCTTCTCCTTGTCCCCAAGTTGTTCCTTGTGGATTTTGGACTGATCAGAAAAAAAACCAGCCAAGAGAAGACCATCTTTGATTTGACAAATATCATTGCAGCTGTTTTTGTACAGGAATTTTTAAATGTCATATAATTAAGAGTAAGGACAGAGGATGGAAGGAATAGATATATAAGAAGGAAAAAATCCACAAAGAAAAAATGAATATCAAGCAATGATGACCACCAAGATTCCTATCGAATTTTATTTTCAGTATTGAAGTATTTTTTGAGATTTTTTGTTTTAATGGTTCCTTGATGTACTTTATTATCACGACATCTTCACGATATTTTCTTGGTTAAGGATGTCAAATACAGATACATGTATTCCTCCATCCCACTCACAAGTTGAGATTAGACTCCTTCACTTTTCCAGACACCAATTACAACAAACTCAAACTTGTATCTTAAAACATGTATTGTTTCAGTAAGACAACACTATTTGTGAAACACTCAATCAACACAAATGAAGAAATACAAAAAATAAGATTTACTGGGCATATATATCAGATAACATGTTATAACAACAGGTAGAAATATCAGATATCATGTTATAACAACAGATAGAAATATCAGATAACATGTTATAACAGGTAGAAACATCAGATAACATGTTATAACAGGTAGAAATATCAGATAACATGTTATAACAAGTAGAAATATCAGATAACATGTTATAACAAGTAGAAATATCAGATAACATGTTATAACAGATAACATGTTATAACAGGTAGAAATATCAGATAACATGATAACATGTTATAACAGGTAGAAATAACAGATAACATGTTATAACAAGTAGAAATATCAGATAACATGTTATAACAGGTAGAAATATCAGATAACATGTTATAACAAGAGGTAGAAATATCAGATAACATGTTATAACAGGTAGATATATCAGATAACATGTTATAACAAGTAGAAATATCAGATAACATGTTATAACAGGTAGATATATCAGATAACATGTTATAACAAGAGGTAGAAATATCAGATAACATGTTATAACAAGAGGTAGAAATATCAGATAACATGTTATAACAAGAGGTAGAAATATCAGATAACATGTTATAACAGGTAGATATATCAGATAACATGTTATAACAAGTAGAAATATCAGATAACATGTTATAAAAGGTAGAAATATCAGATAACATGTTATAACAAGAGATAGAAATATCAGATAACATGTTATAACAGGTAGATATATCAGATAACATGTTATAACAAGAGGTAGAAATATCAGATAACATGTTATAACAGGTAGAAATATCAGATAACATGTTATAACAGATAGATATATCAGATAACATGTTATAACAGGTAGAAACATCAGATAACATGTTATAACAAGTAGAAATATCAGATAACATGTTATAACAGGTAGAAATATCAGATAACATGTTATAACAAGAGATAGAAATATCAGATAACATGTTATAACAGGTAGATATATCAGATAACATGTTATAACAAGAGGTAGAAATATCAGATAACATGTTATAACAAGAGGTAGAAATATCAGATAAAATGTTATAACAACAGGTAGAAATATCAGATAACATGTTATAACAAGAGGTAGAAATATCAGATAACATCTTATAACAGGTAGATATATCAGATAACATGTTATAACAAGTAGAAATATAAGATAACATGTTATAACAGGTAGAAATATCAGATAACATGTTATAACAAGAGGTAGAAATATCAGATAAAATGTTATAACAAGAGGTAGAAATATCAGATAACATGTTATAACAGATAGAAATATCAGATAACATGTTATAACAAGAGGTAGAAATATCAGATAACATGTTATAACAGGTAGAAATATCAGATAACATGTTATAACAAGAGGTAGACATATCAGATAACATGTTATAACAGATAGAAATATCAGATAACATGTTATAACAAGAGGTAGAAATATCAGATAACATGTTATAGCAAGTAGAAATATCAGATAACATGTTATAACAAGTAGAAATATCAGATAACATGTTATAACAGGTAGAAATATCAGATAACATGTTATAACAGGTAGAAATATCAGATAACATGTTATAACAGGTAGAAATATCAGATAACATGTTATAACAGGTAGAAATATCAGATAACATGTTATAACAAGGTAGAAATATCAGATAACATGTTATAACAGGTAGAAATATCAGATAACATGTTATAACAGATAGAAATATCAGATAACATGTTATAACAGGTAGATATATCAGATAACATGTTATAACAAGAGGTAGAAATATCAGATAACATGTTATAACAAGAGGTAGAAATATCAGATAAAATGTTATAACAACAGGTAGAAATATCAGATAACATGTTATAACAAGAGGTAGAAATATCAGATAACATCTTATAACAGGTAGATATATCAGATAACATGTTATAACAAGTAGAAATATAAGATAACATGTTATAACAAGTAGAAATATCAGATAACATGTTATAACAAGTAGAAATATCAGATAACATGTTATAACAAGAGGTAGAAATATCAGATAACATGTTATAACAGGTAGAAATATCAGATAACATGTTATAACAGGTAGAAATATCAGATAACATGTTATGATATGTTTTATATATATCACTCACTCAGATAACATGACATTATATAGAGTACCAGGAATGTACAATAGAACTCTGTATTAAACATTACTAAAATAGAACACAGTATACCAGATGATATTTAAATCATTGGCTGAGATCATGATCTTTATGATATTAATAGATATAAACTTTGTAAAGATCAACAAGTGTGTATATAAGAGTTGAACCAGCAGAGACATTTTACATACTGACATACATAATGATTGTCATCTTCAATAAACATATTTTGATTGGCTGAATACATCAATAAACATATTTTGATTGGCTGAATGCATTAAATAAACATATTGTGATTGGCTGAGAGCATCATTAAAGTTACATAATACTGAATAGTAATGTTTCATCATTAAATTCATTATCTCTGTTCTGATTGGATGATATTTGAAGTTTTGTCATAGTACATATCCCATCATGAAGTTTCACATCCACTTGCAACTGTAATCATTGCACTTCTTTGTAAACAAGTTTTTAAATATCATATTTTGCCTCCACCTCCAAAAATGAAGTGTAGTTAACAAAAGTGATTAAATAACGTGATACATGATTTAGAAAACACATCATGTATATGATACCTGTTTTTATTAATCATCAGGATAAATTTCATGCCATGAACTACAAGTTTACATCTGTCATAACTGCCAAAGGTAACCTGTTTTTTAAACGTGTTCTTTTACTATAAAGATAAAACAAACCAAACACAAGTTACAGGTTACATTTGTCCAGAGATAAAAACTATTCAGGTTGAATGCAATAAGACCTTCAATGACAAATATGCTGGTGGAACACAAATAGGAAAATGTCAGGATACCCTCTACTGTGAAATGGAAGATTTTTGTGAAGAACAAATTACGTGATTTTCTTTACTAACATATGATTTCATTGATGCATAGTAACCACAAAACCTTGTGCTCAGTTGATATGTATTCTTAAATGTTAATCATTTCAAGATACAGGACAGATTCTGAATGGGACAAGGTAAAACAGAACAGACATGGCTGTACTGTCCACATGCCTCCCACAAAAAAACAGTGGCATTACAATGCAACCCTTTTAATTCTTAATCATGTCGCTAACATGTTTAAACATCTCCACAGGTCACAAGGTGGTATTGTATGACCACAATACACTGACCATACCCTGGTAGATGAAATTTATTTTGTGTCACTAACATGTTTAAATACCTCCACAGAAGGTCACAAGGTGGTATTGTATGACCACAATACACTGACCATACCCTAGTGGCTGAAATTGATTTTATGTCACTAACATGTTTAAACATCTCCACAGAAGGTCACAAGGTGGTATTGTATGACCACAATACACTGACCATACCCTAGTGGCTGAAATTGATTTTATGTCACTAACATGTTTAAATACCTCCACAGAAGGTCACAAGGTGGTATTGTATGACCACAATACACTGACCATACCCTGGTAGCTGAAATTTATTTTGTGCAGTTTATAAGAAATACTTCTATAAAAATCTGTTATATATAAACATCATATGTAAAAATAAAATAATTTATAATTAAGTGATCATACTACAAACATCAGTTATATATTGAGCTTTAGTTAAACTTTCCATAAAGGCCACCTGTATATAACATCCCATAGTAATACATATATAAAGGTCACCTCTCTTTAAAGGCCACCTGTGTATAACATGCCATAGTAATACATATATAAAGGTCACCTCTCTTTAAAGGCCACCTGTCTATAAAGGCCAAATGTGTCTGCTCCATTGAATGACCTTTATAGACAGGTTGAAGTGTAATAAACAGTTATAAATTATTTAGATAAACTGTCAGATTGCTGTTGACATTACTATGAAAGTATGTTTTCCTTTGGCAAAAGAATTTTACCTGCTAAGCGATACGGATTGTAGATTTGCTTCAAATCTTCAATGAAATGCTATGCATTGTGGTCAATTTTCACCCCTTCCCATTTGATGCCGTCAACTTTAGGTGGATAAAAGAATGACATGGGAAAGATGAAGTTCAACGCCCAATAATCTCCGAACACGGTACGAAAGTTAAAGTTTTTAGAGTTGGTATTTCTAACCGGCATTAATTTAGCCATTTCAAATGCTGTGTATCCTTTCGCAATAACAGTCATCTGAAAAGTGAAATATAAAAATCCAAAAGTTCCAAACAAGAATTCTAGATAGACTTGGCAAATCATCACAACAATATGGAAGGTAAGTGCTGGCCATCGACCAAACAGCCAGCGGTACATGGCAAATGGTGGAAGGAAATCTGTCCAGGACCAGCTGATAGGATAGTAAAATATCTGTAGGTATTTGTACTGGAAGTAACCACCAACCCATCCACACAGCAGAGCGTACAACGCTAGCACAGCAAAGTACCTCTGATTGTTCAGGCCAATACAGTTACCGACCATGAAGCAATGATGATCACGCTTCAATATACATCCTTTACAGAGGTCACAGTGCCACGATCGAGGGGGCATGTACAATTCGCATGTCTTACAGTAACGCCACCTAAGGCCTGAATCATCAGCATAGTGATCAGGCTCAAGGTCAACAGTCACTCCATTTTGAAAGGTGGAACGTGTCACATGATTCGAAGTTCTTAAGTGATCCTCTGTGTTGGAGGGATTTGATGACTGAATATTCTTGGGGACAGATGGATCACAAAGGATGACACAAAAATAGTTATACATGCCTTCAACAGTTCCAAGAATAACGAAGAAACTGAGAACATTACGAGTGCCTTGTGAGTAATCCTCAAACAAGTAGGGAATGATATAGTAAAGAAACATGAATAATTGGGATGGAGCTTCAAACGCCATCAACGATCGCATGATTATCTTCAGCGAATAATGATGGAACCTCAGTTTTTCTAGTTTCTCTTCTGGGTCTATCTCCACACTAACACTAGCCATGTTGGATCTGAAAAAGACAATGATAGATTGAGGATAATTTTTTCCTGTGTAATACGGTACTGTACATGGACCTGTTTTATATCTACATGTAAACAGTGAAATCTGTTTATACCACTCTCCAGACATGTGAACAGAAAACTCTGCAGTTATCTATTCTATATAATATTACTGGACAATGTTATATCTTCATGTAGTGATGTTAAATTAATCAAAGGTAAGGTCACTGGGTCAAACTGTCATTTCTTCATCAATATTTGAAAATGACGTCACATGACAGGATGTTGTCATCACCTCACAGGTCAAAAGTCAAGCAAAATCAATGAGGTCAAAAGCAAAATCAATGAGGTCAAAAGTCAAGCAAAATCAATGAGGTCTAAAGTCAAGCAAAATCAATGAGGTCAAAAGTCAAACAAAATCAATGAGGTCAAAAGTCAGGCAAAATCAATGAGGTCAAAAGTCAAGCAAAATCAATGAGGTCAAAAGTCAAACAAAATCAATGAGGTCAAAAGTCAAACAAAATCAATGAGGTCAAAAGTCAGGCAAAATCAATTAAATTAAGATATGGAGGTCACTGCATGCCTTGTTGACAGCATAATGAAGTAAAATTGACTAGATTTGCAGGACCTCATGTAGAGGTCAACAAACCACAGGTCAAGGTTAAATTTTTAACTGGCAAAATTTGCTATGGCATAATGATAAAACAAAATTGGTTGGAATGAATCAAGATGTATGATAGGGCAACATGCTGAGTTGATATTTTTTTGTCTCAGTGAAGAGAAAGTTTTATGGATGTAAAAAGTTTCTATGACCTTGTGCTTTTGTTTATCAAAAGTGCTTTCTGTTGTCAAAGATGTGGATAGCCAACATTGGTCAGTCTCCTGTAGATAATACCGGTATTCCTGTATAACATGAAAGAGTGTGGGACGAGGTCTCCAAACAAATGGAAGTTTGGGATGGGTCAATGATACTATGTACCATGATAATCTAAAAACATCATAAAACACAGTTTAGCCAAGGAAGTGCAGAAATTTTTTATTTATAAATAATGACACAGAATGAACATGACAACAGATGCTTAAACAATTTTCAAAAAAAAAAAAGATTCTGTACACTGTGGGAAAAAAATTTACAGTCAAATATATGGCACACAGATTCCTAGAGGTAAGTTACAGACAAATGCACTAATGGGGGTCAGAAACTGACAAGCAAAATCATACATAGGAAAACAAAATGGTACAGGTGAACCTCGTCATCCCAAATTCCTGTATCTCAAAACTCTGTTTGATTCAAAGCAAGTTGTTGGGCCCAGCCAAAATTCGTATCAAACATTTAAACTCAATTAACTGGAATACTCAGACATTTCAAAGTTTCCCAATAGCCTGCTGATGTTGACATAACGAGTTTCAACTGTTTATTATTTTCAAAACATGGCACACAGACAACTAGAAAAATAACCAACAAATTTACTGATGAGGATCAGAAACTGTCAAGAAAAACTACATTTCAAAAAAAGGTATACTATTTTAAAGTTACGGCACACAGACACCTAGAGAAATATCACAATTACTAACATATGTACTGAAGAGGTCCAGAAATTGACAAGCAAAACTACATTTCAAAAAAAGGTATACTTTTTTAAAGTTAAGGCACACAGACACCTAGAGAAATATCACAATTACATTACAAACAAATCTACTGATTGGGATCAGAAATTGATAAGTAATACTACATTTTAAAGATATATACTTTTTTAAAGTTAAGGCACACAGACACCTAGAGAAATATCACAATTACTAACATATGTATTGAAGAGGTCCAGAAATTGACAAGAAAAACTACATTTCAAAAAAAGGTATACTTTTTTAAAGTTAAGGCACACAGACACCTAGAGAAATATCACAATTACTAACATATATACTGTTTGGGATGAGAAATTGATAAGTAATACTACATTTTAAAGATATATACTTTTTTAAAGTTAGGGCACACAGACACTTAGAGATATATCACAATTACTAACATATACACTGAAGAGGTCCAGAAATTGACAAGCAAAACTACATTTTAAAAATGTTTATTTTTTTACAGATAAGGCACACAGACACGTAGAGAAATATTAGATTTATCAACAAATCTACTGATGAGGATCAGAAATTGACAAGCAAAACTACATTTAAAAAAAAGGAATACCTTTTTACAGTTGAGGCACACAGACACCTAAAGATATATCAGCATTACTAACATATGTACTGAAGAGGTCCAGAAAGTGACAAGTAACTATTTATTTCTGAAATCTAATTAAAGGCACATAGATCCCTGGAAAGATATTAGATTCACTGACAATTATTCAAATAGAAAAATTGGATATTGGATCTAAACAAATAGAAATAAAATTTGTTCTTTTAAAATATGGCACACAGATTCTCAGAGAAATATCAAGTTTGATAGCAATTTTACAAAATAATGGGATTTATATATAAATACCATGTAATACAGTCATATTTCTAACATCCAAAAATTTAGATTTACTGACAAATGCAAAACATAATGGTGAACACCATTTTTATCTTCAATTAGATTAGGCTAACATTCTGAAACAAATTATGGCACACAACTTCCTGCAAAATAACAGGTCAGAAATTGACAGATAAAAATATATTTCTAAAAACACACAACATAAATTCCTAGAGGATATATATATATTACAACTGTAAACTATTACGGGATTTGTAAACTTGCAAGTAAATTCATAATTAAAAAAATGGCACATTGTTTTCTAGTAATATATCACGTTTTCTGATTACTGTGTAAAGCAATGAAGACTGTAAATTGATAATAATGAATAAATTATATTTTCTGAACATGGCACATGTAGTCATTTCTACAAATTAAATGTGAAGACAATTAAACTGAACAAAAGATATTGTAAAATGATAAATAACATATATATGGCACAGTTATATATAAATGTTACTGGACAGTCCCATGATACAATTTAACACACTTTGTAATGCGACTAAAATTGTTAATGATACACGTATAATTTTAAAAAAGTCAGTTTTAAGTTACTGTTGGTCAGAAGACATCTAAACAAGCACTTTCTAACAGGTCGCAGTAAAGGTTGAGCTATTGAGCAAAGGAAACTCCATTCATGGTGTAGAAACTATTTTCTATTCTTAGTTACAGAGAACTTGAACTCTGACCTTCAAACTTTATGAGGTTAAAAGACATAGGGATAATGACCTTAAGTCAGAAGACCTTAAGCATGTGTTTTCTATATGGAATCAGATGACAGTGAAGTTTTGTTACACTGTTCATCAAGAAGAGCTAAAATAATCGCACAAAAAATCACATCGTAAGCAGCAGGTCCAACATTGACAATCATTCTGCGGTGCTGTTTCAGGAAACACAAATACAATGACATAATTACCCTGAATATTAAAAAGTCAGAGTTGTCAGGAGCGTGTTACTTCCACAAGGAATTGTTCTTTACTCAACAAGACTGCCTATCTGTTTTGTCTGGTATATTTTTATATAAAAAAAATCAAATATTGTAAAAATCATGTTTCAAGATTTTCCAAAAATAAATATTTTCTTTTGAACATGATTTCAGGGATAAATCTCACACAAAATTCACTAACATTGTAATCTATGTGAATTTCTCTTTTTACCGTTTCATGAACATAGAATACCTACAGATTTAACAAAAATACAGTCCCCATAAAAATGAATGACTTCACAGTAAGGCGCACACTTTAACATTTCGAGAAATAACATTTATTTAACATCTGAGGTGAGGAAGACCACCAAATTAAAAAATACTTTAACATTAGCACCTATACGACATTAAACTTGTAGAATTTTACAGAGTTGAGAATTTAAAACAAACTTAGATCAAGTGATGTCATATAATATTTATCCTGCGCAAACTTAGAGCAATCAACAAAATACAGTGACTCAATATCAGGGGGTGGACTTATTACAGAACAATGAGAAAAAAATATGTTAATTCTACTGAATTTTCACTAGACCATGACTTATTGCTAGATAAACACACTATTATTTTGAGCTATTTTGGCAAAGTCAATTTCTGTTCATAAATTGGTGTCTGCCAATGGACTAATTATGAAGGTAGTGTTTAGGTCTCTGTGATGGATTGCTGGAATACCTCCAGGTCTATTTTTCGATGTTAACTTATCATCAATATGTTCCCAAAATGAGGTTAAATACTTTTTAACCTAAATATTGCAGAATATGAAATGTCCACATAGGACGTGATTCAATATTGCCCATAGTTCAATCATTTTGTCCTAGAATTTCATCCTTTTTTTGCCATTATAGCATCTAAAGTTTGTTGTACTAATTCAACAAGGATTTAAATCTATAATGAAGAATAAAATCCTTTTCTTGTCTTTTAAACTTCAGACAGTTTTAAATCTTTTACGAAAATTTGTGCATTTAAGGAGCATGCCTTAAAAGTTAAAAATAAAACAAAATAAAAAAGGACTGATTAACTGACTGAAAGGCTCCAGACAATTTACACGAACCATGACAAAAAGTGTCTCGATCTAAAATTCAGTATCCTGAATTAGACAGTAAACAACTGTAGTTACTGAAAATGTGTACAAAATAACATTTTACATTGCTTGCTTTGTTGGTTAACAAGTTGTTCGTCTCCGTGACACCTCCCGTGTTTGGGTATCGTCTCACCGACAAACGTCAGTGATCTGGCGATGTGATTGACATTGCAAAATTATCAAAATGAAAAAAATATCAACATGTAATACCAGGAAAAAAGATGTACATTTATAACTCTTTAGAGAAATTAATCCAAATAAAAATATCATGTATAAACAACTACAACTAAACTGACATCAAAAAAAAAAAATCATATGTATCCCCCTCCTCCCCCCCCCCCCAACCCCCTTTAAAAAAAGTGAATTTGCAGGAAAGGAAAGGGAGATAAACTCCAAAGGTCTGTGCTATAATGCCTGCTCTAGCCCCTAATTAGTCCCTATCAGTGTAACTCTCTGGACTATACAATCATACAACATAACCACTGCTGACTTTAAGCTGTGTTGACTGATCTCATATTAATGTAACCAATTTTTGCTTAATCAGTTGGATTTTTCCTGGAGATTTGCATTATGATCTAATTTGATGCCTTCCCATGACCTGCCATCTTCTCTCTGACGAAAGATCAACTGCATCGGGAAAAAGAAATTTAGAATCCAAAAATCACCAAATACAGATCGGAAGTTATGATTTACGCTATTTAAGCTTCGAATGGGAATAGATTTAGCAAGTTCGTACAGTGTTTTTCCTTGGACAATCATAGAGATTTGTGTAGTGAAGTACGTGAAGCCAAAGAAACCGAACAGAAACTCAAGGTAGACCTGAATGATCATGATACAGATGTGAAGGGACATCCCGTCTACCGTCCCGAAAAGCCAGCGATAGAACGCTACAGGAGGAAGGAAGTCTGTCCATGAGTAACTTTGTGGATAATAAAACTGTTGTAGATATTTGTACTGGAAATAACCACCCACAAATCCAACAAGAACAGCATAAAATGTCAACACCACAAAGTATCTCTGGTTCTTAAAACCGATACAATTTCCCACCATAAAGCAGTGGTGATCCCGCTTCAAAATACATGCTTCACATGTGTCACAATGATGGGTACGTGGGGGCTGGTACATTTTACAAATTTCACAATATTTCCACTCAAACCCAGAAACATCAAAATTCTGGTGATGCATTGGAAGAGCAGACCCATTCTGGTTAGTTGTGTGTATGGACATGAAATAATCAGGTGGATTTTGCCAGCGATTGTTCAGTCCAGGTAAGTCGGGTCGATCCTTGTCATTGGGAATTGTGGTATCGTACAAAATGGTACATAGCCAATTGGCCACGCCTTGTATAGCAAGGTAAGTAACAAAAACCTTCAGGTAATATTGTGTCCATTCATCGTAGTCTTCAAACAGGTACGGAATGATGTAGAAATGAAACATAAAAAGCTGAGTGGGAGCCTGGACGCTCATCAAACCTCTCATGAACCTCTTGGCGGCATCTTTGTGACGTTTCTCGACTTTTCTGTTGTGGTAATGATCACTCAGTTTTTCCATCAAAGTCTTGGATTCTTCTCTGTTACCGATGTCAAGAGCAACAACACCTGCCATATTGTATCTGAAATTCATTTCAAATATTGAATTAATTTATAATATCAAAAAATCATTTTAGACATAAAAATTGAATTTTTAATATTAGACAATCATATCTGATTTATCAATATTAAAAAATCATTTTTCCACGCATTAAAAATGATTTGTTAATATTAGAATTATTTTAATACTTGAAGATGAATTTCCTTTTACACCCAGGCATCATTTCTTAGTGTTCTGTTCAACTTGACAAAAGGCTAAACTTATCCTGTCAGTGTCTGTGTCAATAAACTTTCCCTTAAAAAAGCACTCGTTCTATATGATTGACCAAATTTCAATAAAATCTTGTCTAATACATTACTGCAAGTAAATTCTGGAAAATAAACAAAATTTCTTCTTGTTACATACAGAAGTGTTTTTTTTTTGAGAAAAAATATGGAAAGGTCATGTGTTGATTAATATTGATGTATATATAGTAGGTAAGGACACTTTTCTCACTGATGCAGAAAATTAAAGTAGACAAGTGCCACCATGCAGACTTCATTGCTAACTGCATTTACGGTTATGTAAACGCAACATCTGATCTAGGATTACATAGAGGCATATTTTAGGGGCTCTTGTGGTAAAGAAATTACAATGATTGGGGGGTGGGGTGGGGGCGGGTCTTCGGGAAACACAAACAGCAAAAGAGGTCAAATAAATATTGCATAAATGTAAACAATCCAACGCCACATAGGCAGAGCTGTATGACTGAACAACATTAGGAAGTAAATCGCTTTACAACTTTAAAGACTGGGTCCCAAATGTGTAGCATTAGTCCTCTAACGCGAGCTATTTCAGTTAATATTTATTGAAAAGGAAAAGGCATATAGAGTAAACAATCTGTATAGGTTGGCATTAATATTGAAACAGAAAAAAAAATCTAAAATCTTGCATTTGTGCCCTTACTGGGAATCGAATCCGATCGCCTTAGGGTAAACAAACGGTGACCGGTGTGGAGTGTCAGCGCTTGGTGATGTAGAGTTGAAGGAGGAGGTAGGGTGTAGGAGAGAGGAGGGGGCGTTGGGCCATCCACATATACTCGAACTTGTTAAATAAAGTATTATATACAGCACATTTGTTTAGTGAACACGTGTATCAGTAATACATTATACTACAGAAGGGTGAATCATGTTACATACCTGATTATATTACACACCGGTGTCCAGGTAAACACACATTTATCACTCAGCTCTGACCATGTTTTCTGACACTACGTTCAGGCTTTGTGATGTCCAGTTCTTACCCAGGGACATGAAAGCACATGTACAGATCACGCTTTCTTTAGCACCGGTCACGGGTCGATGGACACCGGTTTTAACGGTACGTGTATGCGCATGCACTTGTTTACTCGGCGTCATTGACAACATAAATAGTTGTCGTACTGTTGTGATTTTCCATTTCAACAACGACAATCTGTTATCTACCCAAGTTCGGTCGAGTTAGTTATACGATGTTTCTAGACATACTAGCTATCACATGTCCAAATTTCCAACATTATTTTCACCCAGACAACATGTGTGACAAGAGGTCAACCGTTTATAGTTTAAGTACAAGTAATCCCATTGGTTAACACCAATGTTGGTAGCATATGGTGATATACAGAAAAGTATACATGTCATTGTCAATAGCTAAACCTATCTAAGACATCCAGTAGCAGTAAGAACTCCATTACTGTACATGATATACGGCCGTGAGTTTTTTTGTTTTTTTTGTTTTTTTTTTGTTTTGTTTTTGTTTTATATATATATATTTATAAGCTGTATTCGTCAAAACGTTTCCGGTTGAGATAAAGACATACCCGAAAACCTCTCTCTCATGAATTTAGTTTTACTTTCAGTTTCTTTATTAGTCCACATCTTATTATCACTAGACAACACAAACACGTATAATTTACCACTCAGTATACTGCAAACCACATTTAACATTACATACTCTGTCACATTCATTTCATTATAAGTCTTACCCAATACACAAATAACATATACTGGATATTGCTAAACCAATTAAATCTATTCTATCTTCTATATCTATTCCATCCCCTATATCTATTCTATCTCCCTATATCTTTTATATCCCTATATCTATTCTATCTCCCTATATCTATTCTATCCCCTGTATCTATTCTATCTCCTATATCTATTCTATCTCCCTATATCTATTCTATCTCCCTATATTTATTCTATCTCCTATATCTATTCTATCTCACTATATCTATTCTATCTCACTATATCTATTCTATCTCCCTATATCTATTCTATCTCCCTATATCTATACTATCTCCCTATATCTATTATATCTCCCAATATCTATTCTATTCCCTATATCTATTCTATCTCCCTATATCTATTCTATCCCCTATATCTATTCTATCTCCCCTATATCTATTCTATCTCCCCTATATCTATTCTATTCCCTATATCTATTATATCTCCCTATATCTATTCGATCCTCTATATCTATTCTATCCCCTATATCTATTCTATCTCCCTATATCTATATCTATATATCCCCTATATCTATTCTATCTCCCTATTCTATCTCCCTATATCTATTCTATCTCCATATATCTATTCTATCCCCTATATCTATTCTATCCTCTATATCTATTCTATCTCCCTATATCTATTCTATCTCCTATATGTATTCTATCCCTATATATATTCTATCTTCCCCTATATCTATTCCATCCCCTGTATCTATTCTATCTCCTATATATATTCTATCTCCCTATATATATTCTATCCCCTATATCTATTCTATCTCCCTATATCTATTCTATCTATCTCCCTATATATTCTATCTCCTATATCTATTCTATCTCACTATATCTATTCTATCTCACTATATCTATTCTATCTCCCTATATCTATTCTATCTCCCTATATCTATCTATCTCCCTATATCTATTATATCTCCCAATATCTATTCTATTCCCTATATCTATTCTATCTCCCTATATCTATTCTATCCCCTATATCTATTCTATCTCCCCTATATCTATTCTATCTCCCCTATATCTATTCTATTCCCTATATCTATTATATCTCCCTATATCTATTCGATCCTCTATATCTATTCTATCCCCTATATCTATTCTATCTCCCTATATCTATTCTATCTCCTATATCTATTCTATCTCCCTATATCTATTATATCCCCTATATCTATTCTATCTCCCTATATCTCCCTATATCTATTCTATCTCCTATATCTATTATATCTCCCTATATCTATTCTATCCTCTATATCTATTCTATCCTCTATATCTATTCTATCTCCCTATATCTATTGCATCCTCCCATATCTATTCCATCCTCCTATATCTATCCCATCCACCTATATCTATTTTATCCCCTATATCTATTCCATCCTCCTATATCTATTCCCTCCTCCTATATCTATCTCATCCTCCTATATCTATTCTATATCCCTATATCTATTCTATCTCCCTATATCTATTCTATCCCCTATCTATTCTATCCCTATATCTATTCTATCTCCCTATATCTATCCCTATCTATCTATCCCTATATATATCTATCTTCCTATATCTATTCTATCTCCCTATATCTATATCACCTATATCTATTCTATCCCCTATATCTATTCTATCTCCCTATATCCCCTATATCTATTATAACTCCCTATATCTATTCTATCCTCTATATCTATTCTATCCCCTATATCTATTCTATCTCCCTATATCTATTCTATATCCCTATATCTATTCTATTCCCTATATCTATTCTATCTCCCTATATCTATTCTATATCCCTATATCTATTCTATCTCCCTATATCTATTCTATCCCTATCTATTCTATCCCTATATCTATTCTATCTCCCTATATCTATTATATCCCTATATCTATTCTATCTCCCTATATCTATTATATCTCCCTATATCTATTCCATCCTCTATATCTATTCTATCCCCTATATCTATTCTATATCCCTATATCTATTCTATATCCCTATATCTATTCTATCTCCCTATATTTATTCTATCCTCTATATCTATCATATCCCCTATATCTATTCTATCCTCTATATCTATTCTATCTCCCTATATCTATTCTATCTCCCTATAATTATTCTATCCCCTATATCTATTATATCTCCCTATATCTATTCTATCCCCTATATCTATTATATCCCCTATATCTATTATATCCCTATATCTATTATATCTCCCTATATCTATTCTAACCTCTATATCTATTCTATCTCCCTATATCTATTCTATCCCTATCTATATCCCTATATATATCTATCTTCCTATATCTATTCTATCTCCCTATATCTATTCTATCACCTATATCTATTCTATCCCCTATATCTATTCTATCTCCCTATATCTATTCTATCCCCTATATCTATTATAACTCCCTATATCTATTCTATCCTCTATATCTATTATATCTCCTATATCTATTCTATTCCCTATATCTATTCTATCTCCCTATATCTATTCTATATCCCTATATCTATTCTATCTCCCTATATCTATTCTATCTCCCTATATCTATTCTATATCCCTATATCTATTCTATCTCCCTATATCTATTCTATCCTCTATATCTATTATATCTCCTATATCTATTCTATCCCTATATCTATTCTATCTCCCTATATCTATTATATCCCCTATATCTATTCTATCCTCTATATCTATTCTATCTCCCTATATCTATTCTATCTCCCTATATCTATTCTATCCCCTATATCTATTATATCTCCCTATATCTATTCTATCCCCTATATCTATTATATCCCCTATATCTATTATATCCCTATATCTATTATATCTCCCTATATCTATTCTATCCTCTATATCTATTCTATCTCCCTATATCTCTTCTATCCCCTATATCTATTCTATCTCCCTATATCTATTCTATCCCCTATATCTATATCTATCTCCTATATCTATTATATCCCCTATATCTATTCTATTCCCTATATCTATTCTATCTCCCTATATCTATTCTATCTCCCTATATCTATTCTATCCCCTATATCTATTATATCTCCCTATATCTATTCTATCCCCTATATCTATTATATCCCCTATATCTATTATATCCCTATATCTATTATATCTCCCTATATCTATTCTATCCCCTATATCTATTATATCTCCCTATATCTATCTATCATCTCCCTATATCTATTCTATCCCCTATATCTATTATATCCCCTATATCCCTATATCTATTCTATCTCCCTATATCTATTCTATATCCCTATATCTATTCTATCTCCCTATATCTATTCTATCCCTATCTATTCTATCCCTATCTATTCTATCCCTATATCTATTCTATCTCCCTATATCTATTATATCCCTATATCTATTCTATCTCCCTATATCTATTATATCTCCCTATATCTATTCTATCCTCTATATCTATTCTATCCCCTATATCTATTCTATATCCCTATATCTATTCTATATCCCTATATCTATTCTATCTCCCTATATTTATTCTATCCTCTATATCTATCATATCTCCTATATCTATTCTATCCTCTATATCTATTCTATCTCCCTATATCTATTCTATCTCCCTATAATTATTCTATCCCCTATATCTATTATATCTCCCTATATCTATTCTATCCCCTATATCTATTATATCCCCTATATCTATTATATCCCTATATCTATTATATCTCCCTATATCTATTCTATCCTCTACATCTATTCTATCTCCCTATATCTATTCTATCCTCTATATCTATTCTATCTCCCTATATCTATTCTATCCCCTATATCTATTCTATCTCCTATATCTATTATATCCCCTATATCTATTCTATTCCCTATATCTATTCTATCTCCCTATATCTATTCTATCTCCCTATATCTATTCTATCCCCTATATCTATTATATCTCCCTATATCTATTCTATCCCCTATATCTATTATATCCCCTATATCTATTATATCCCTATATCTATTATATCTCCCTATATCTATTCCATCCTCCTATATCTATCCCATCCTCCTATATCTATCCCATCTCCCTATATCTATTCTATGTCCTATATCTATTCTATCTCCCTATATCTATTTTATCTCCTATATCTATTCTATGTCCTATATCTATTCTATCTCCCTATATCTATTTTATCTCCTATATCTATTCTATCTCCCTATATCTATTGCATCATCCTATATCTATTCCATCCTTCTATATCTATTCTATCCCCTATATCTATTGCATCCTCCTATATCAATTCTATCCCCTACATCTATTGCATCCTCCTATATCTATTCCATCCTCCTATATCTATTCCATCCTTCTATATCTATTCTATCCCCTATATCTATTGCATCCTCCTATATATATTCTATCCTCCTATATCTATTGCATCCTCCTATATCTATTCTATCTCCCTATATCTATTGCATCCTCCTATATCTATTCCCTCCTCCTATATCTATTCCATCCTCCTATATCTATTCCATCCTCCTATATCTCTATTCCCTCCTCCTATATCTATTCCATCCTCCTTTATCTATCCCATCCTCCTATATCTATTCTATCCCCTATATCTATTGCATCCTCCTATATCTATTCTATCCCCTATATCTATTGCATCCTCCTATCTCTATTCCCTCCTCCTATATCTATTCCATCCTCCTATCTCTATTCCCTCTATATCTATTCTATCTCCCTATATCTATTCTATATCCCTATATCTATTCTATCTCCCTATATCTATTCTATCCCCTATATCTATTCTATCTCCTATAACTATTCTATCCTCTATATCTATTCTATCTCCCTATATCTATTCTATCTCCATATATCTATTCTATCCCCTATATCTATTATATCTCCCTATATCTATTCTATCCCCTATATCTATCATATCCCCTATATCTATTATATCCCTATATCTATTTTATCTCCTATATCTATTCTATCTCCCTATATCTATTGCATCCTCCTATATCTATTGCATCCTCCTATATCTATTCCATCCTTCTATATCTATTCTATCCCCTATATCTATTGCATCCTCCTATATCTATTCCATCCTCCTATATCTATTCCATCCTTCTATATCTATTCTATCCCCTATATCTATTGCATCCTCCTATATATATTCTATCCTCCTATATCTATTGCATCCTCCTATATCTATTCTATCTCCCTATATCTATTGCATCCTCCTATATCTATTCCCTCCTCCTATATCTATTCCATCCTCCTATATCTATTCCATCCTCCTATATCTCTATTCCCTCCTCCAATATCTATTCCATCCTCCTTTATCTATCCCATCCTCCTATATCTATTCTATCCCCTATATCTATTGCATCCTCCTATATCTATTCTATCCCCTATATCTATTGCATCCTCCTATCTCTATTCCCTCCTCCTATATCTATTCCATCCTCCTATCTCTATTCCCTCCTCCTATATCTATCCCACCCTCCTATATCTGTTCTATCTCCCTATATCTATTGCATCCTCCTATCTCTATTCCCTCCTCCTATATCTATTCCATCCTCCTATATCTATTTCATCCTCCTATATCTATCCCGTCCTCCTATATCTATTCCATCCTCCTATATCTATTCCCTCCTCCTATATCTATCCCATCCTCCTATATCTATTCTATCCCCTATATCTATTGCATCCTCCTATCTCTATTCCCTCCTCCTATATCTATTCCATCCTCCTATATCTATTTCATCCTCCTATATCTATCCCATCCTCCTATATCTATTCTATCCCCTATATCTATTCTATCCCCTATATCTATTCCATCCTCCTATATCTATTTCATCCTCCTATATCTATCCCATCCTCCTATATCTATCCCGTCCTCCTATATCTATCCCATCCTCCTATATCTATCCCATCCTCCTATATCTATCCCATCCTCCTATATCTATTCCATCCTCCTATCTCTATTCCCTCCTCCTATATCTATTCCATCCTCCTATATCTATTTCATCCTCCTATATCTATCCCATCCTCCTATATCTATTTCATCCTCCTATATCTATCCCGTCCTCCTATATCTATCCCATCCTCCTATATCTATCCCATCCTCCTATATCTATTCCATCCTCCTATCTCTATTCCCTCCTCCTATCTCTATTCCATCCTCCTATATCTATTTCATCCTCCTATATCTATCCCGTCCTCCTATATCTATTCTATCCCCTATATCTATTGCATCCTCCTGTATCTATTCTATCTCCTATCTCCTATAATATATCCTACCTAATCATACACTTTCGTCATTTAGACGCTTACGTATCTACCTATATAGCTTAATTCTTTAGTATTTTCCAGTCTCATTAGTTGTATAAATTTAAGCATGCTTGGACGATTGATATAAAATGGCTTAATAAATGTCCAGTGTATATCTGCATAAAATGGACACTTAGTTACAAAATGGCACTTTCGATCTCCAAGTCCTATACTGACATTCCGGCTCAGTATGGTAATAAATTTCAAATGTTTGATATTGATGGAATTTTTTTCCATATATCTTTGTAAGGACAATGTGTCTACAAAGTGTTGATACAGGTAATCTTTAGAAGATTTAATACTATCCAAACATCCTAGTTGGAATATATCGATAAGTCGAGATTTAATCAAGTTACGGTGTGTATCATCTACTATATTTAAAAATTAATTAATTAAATTATATATCCTAATCCAACCATATTTAATTATTGTCGCAATTTCATTATCCTTGTGTACTTACTCCTAACTTATTTTAAAATTTATTTGTATTTTTGCAACATCATTAGATTATGGAATCTCCAACTTTCACTTCCATAAGACAAAGCACTAATACGACAAGTACCAAAGACTGTTAAACAACTTCCAACATAAAAAAATACATTTATCGATGAGAAAAGTACCTTGCGGCCCCGTTTCGCAATTTCCTTTTGAGTTTTGAAGAACTTTCCATTATAATTTAACATAAGTCCTATGATTATTAAACTTGTCAATTACTTCAAGTTCTTCCTTATAAAATCACTTTTCATTTATATCCGCCCCCTCCATTTAGAAATATAATTATTTTAGTTTTTCCAGTGGCTATAATAATTAGATGAATATAAATTGTTAAACTTTGGGTGAATGAAAGACGACATCTTCATGGAAATGCCATTGTGCTCCATGGCTTGTCAATACAATAAAGACTCTAAGATAAATAGACAAGTTCTTTCTGTTATAAACATGTGAGAAATAAAATGAAGAAATACAGAGATAACTACTGTCATACCAAGGAAATAAATAATTTATTAAATAAAATCCAGGTGTTGACACAATAATCAGTAGTTACTTCAAATCAATTCGTTCTATTATCAGACGAGACCAGTTGTGAGAATGGAATCAATAACATCAAATTAAATCGATTATTAACTGATATCAATTGGTTACCTGCTGTTATAACAGTTTTGATATTAAGCGAATTAAAGCGATTACAATTAGTTGATTTTCTCCTGCAAATTTGCATTTTGATCAAGTTTGATGCCTTCCCATGTTCGACCGTCGTCTGTTTGTGGAAATATCAGCTGCATTGGAAAAAGAAAGTTCAGAATCCAGAAATCGCCAAACACTGACCGAAAGTTGCGATTAAAACTATTTAAATTTCGAATAGGTATAAATTTCGCAAGTTCATGTAAAGTTTTTCCTTGAGGAATTATCGTTATTTGTGAATTGAAATAGATGACACCGAAAATTCCGTAAATTATTTCTAAGTATACGTGAATGATCATGATACAGATGTGTAGGGACAGTCCATCTACAGTCCCGAACAACCAGCGATAGACAGTTACAATTGGTATAAAATCGGTCCACGCGTAACTTTGCGGATAGTAAATCTGTTGTAGATATTTGAACTGAAGATACCCGCCAAAGATTCCAAATATTACTGCGTAAAATGTCAACACCACAAAGTATCTCTGATTCTTAAAACCAATACAGGTCCCTACCACAAAACAATGGTGATCCCGCTTCAATATACATGCTTCACATATGTAACAATGATGGGTGCGTGGGGGCTGGTTCATTTCACAAATCTCACAATATTTCCACTCAAATCCAGAACTATCCACGTGCCGTTGCTGCGTTGGAACAGCAGATCCATTTTGGTCGGCCGTATGTATTGACACAAAATGATCGGGCGGATTTTTCCAGCGGTCGTTCATCCCCGGTAAATCTGGGCGGTCTTTGGTTTTCAGAAGTCTGGTGTCGTAGAATATAGTAAACAAATAGTTGGTAATGATGAGCACGGCTCCGTATGTCACCAGAACTTTAAAGTAGTACTGAGTCCAATCGTCATAGTCATCTAACAAATAAGGTATGAGATAACGGTGAAGCATGTATAGTTGAGTCGGCGTCTGGAACGCTACCAGCCATCGGATGGCGTTCTGGGCGGCCCTCTTGTGACGTTTGTCCGTCTTTCTGCCTTTGTATTTATAGTGAATACGCAACTGTTCCATCAAACCTGTAGGTTTTTCTTCGTCACCGATCTCTAAAGCCACCTCTCCCGCCATATTGGACCTGAAACAGCAATATTGATACACATTCGAAATCGTCAGAAAGACAGAAATTGTGTATACTTCCAACATGTAACAACAGAGTCGGACACAGAGCCCTTCAACTGCATACCCGACCATGTGTCGCGAGATTCTAACACAGAGTCCTTCAACTCCATCTCCTACCATCTGTCGCGAGCGCGAGAGTCCTTCCACCTCATCTCCGACCATGTGTCGCGAGATTCTAACACAGAGTCCTTCCACCCCATCTCCGACCATCTGTCGAGAGATTCTAGCACAGAGTCCTTCAACTCCATCTCCTACCATCTGTCGCGAGCGCGAGAGTCCTTCCACCTAATCTCCGACCACGTGTCGCGAGATTCTAATACAGAGTCCTTCCACCCCATCTCCGACCATCCGTCGCGAGATTCTAACACAGAGCCCTTCAACTCCATCTCCGACCATCTGTCCTGAGATTCTAACACAGAGCCCTTCAACTCCATCTCCGACCGTCCGTCCCGAGATTCTAACACAGAGTCCTTCCACCCCATCTCAGACCATGTGTCGCGAGATTCCAACACAGCCCTTCCACCCCATACCCGACCATGTGTAGCGAACAGCACCTACTTTGGTAGACTACAACTGTGTGCTGCTTCTAACAGAATTATGTTATCACTGGGAAATATTTGAAACTTTCACTAAATGAACAGAACTGTCAATTGTTATCCTCTGTGGTAAAATTTCACTAGGCGCACAGTTGCAACGTTACAAACTTGGATTGTAGTGTCGATTGTTTGCCTGAAATGTAAGACGACACTTTTAAAGAACCTCTCGGGCGCCCTTAAACGTGAAACTTATCACTTTTCCAGAAAAAGTAAAATCTGCAAATATGTTCAAAACCTTTAGAAGTTTAAATACAATTGTAATCCGCACTGGCGGCGGCATTCTTACAAAGAATCGACATCGCGGAACGTCCGTGTGGACGTATGACCAAATATCGACTGAATGGTGTTCGGGTAAGGCGGTCGCACGGACAGACGGTCGTGATCGTTGATATGATATGTCATGTGAAATCGACGGACAGATGTATGTGTCTTCTCTAGAGGTCGTAATAGCTCAGCCGGTTTGAGCGGTTTGGGTTTCACGCGAAGAGCTGATAAACTGACCGTCATGTGTTGACGTAGTTGTCTGCCCTTGGGCGGTAAACTTTACTCTGATCACCCTGGATGGCAGTGGGTGGGCCTCCCGTATGTTGTTCAGTGTTAATATCAGCTACTACAAGGAGACTCGCCACATCATTATCTTGGCTGCTGGTAGAGTGATAGCCCAGCAAACAAACACAATATTACGGAACATTACCATCAATCAGATGTTTCGTCCTCTCCCGTGGATATGTGGAGGAATCGTCATATTTCCTGTAGAATTACAACCTGTAAGATTTCAAAACTATCTGACATGTTTACTTGAATATATAAAATGTTTGTTTTAATCTAGAATTTGTTTTTTTTTTTTTTTTTTGGGGGGGGGGGGACATGATGTATGTACGAGGCGAGCTACTGAGAGAGGGTTATCGATTCTTCAAACTGTTCTTGTCCGTGTTTATTAATGAAACGTTTTATCGGATTTGATCACCATCAATTACCTAAACAAGATAAAATGTTTCCGTATCTATTTTGTCCAACGAATAAAGAACCGATACATCAAGTGTATAATCATGATCCGTTAATCAGACCAGCCTGGAGTGTGTAAAGGGTGAATCCGTGACCCCGGTCATTACAAATAACAGGCAGCGCTCCACCTCCAGTCTCCAACCCACCCACCCCTCACCCCAAATCCCCCAAATTCCAACCCACCTACCCCTCAATCCCCCCCCCCCCCCCCCCCCAAAAAAAAATAAAACCCACAGACGCGTTTTAAACACGATAAATTGATACGTTGATAACTAGGAATGTTGAGACACGCAGAAAAAATCAAACAGAATGATGAGTCTACCTAGGTCAGCAAATCGGTATTGAGGTAAACACATGGATTACATTGTACAGGAAATTGTTGTTGAACTTACCTTTCTACATCCTACCCCCCCCCCCCCAACACACTCACACACCAACCTCCCTCATTCTACCACCCACCCCCTACTTCTTCCGTACTTACCTGAATGCCATTATACAGCTGTTTTATAGAGAACTCAAGTTACATACCTTATATTAAGATAATTTATAGTGTACCTGATACAGGTGAGTGACATAATTACAGGTAAAAATAACATGGCTTACCTGATCATCACTGAAGACAGTCTTGTACTGGCTTTATGTGTTTACTGACCGATTGATCTAGTGCTGTCCAGCAGGTCTGACCATGATTAGACGCCGTGGTCCAAGCTTAGACAAGAAAACACATGTTCCCCTAGCACTTTCCTTTAGTTCCGTTACAGATGACTACACACACATTTAAACGTAAGTGTGTACTGTTTACAGGTCGTCACTGGCAACGTAACAAATCAATAGCAATGAAATTTGACTATCGCACGCGTATAAATGAGCAAGCCTAACTAGGCACATAATATGTAAGTATTATCCAAACACTTAAGCACGCAGTCAACTAGTTAAAACCAAAACTTTCAAGAGCACAAACAAAATAAATCGACCAATAATTAGATATAAGCGTCACCAACACATCTTACGTACGGACCGGTCAACCCGACTAGGAAAAAGTCTACAACATAATTTTTTAGAAGAAACATTTGTCCATGTCCAGTTACACATATATACTGTGTGTACGCCCTCACTTTGCTGTTAGTACTTAAAGGACACGAACGAGATGATATATATATAGATATATATTTAATACACACTTGCTTAAAAGGAGACAATAAGTGATATCTAACGTAGTTTCCTTTAAAAGTTCTAATATTTTACAATGTGTGTTGTTGAAATGCAAGCAACGTACCAACATTGAAAATTAGCACGTGAGTCTGATGTTTTTGGAGCGAGGACTAAATTAACATCTCGTCTACACAATTTATATCAACAAATATTATAGTGGTATTCATTTGAGTATGAAAGGGGAAATTATAAATTATTATAAATTACGAAGATATAAGTCACAATTACGAAAAAAAATCTTAATTAAATTCCATTTCTAGTCCGAAAGAAAAGGCAGTCTCGTCCCCTATCGGCTGTCAAGCTTAGCGCTGTACCGTCTGACAGAGTGAAACGAAGGGAAGTAACTCTGGGAGATCAATAGTCGTCTCCGGCCATCCTTAATCGATGGTGGAAGGGAGACAACTCTTGGTGTCATGATCTGTTAATAGAGTTAACAAAGCAGGTCAGTGCTAGTACGCTACACACTGGTCAGTTGTCTAATGAAGGTGACCGTGTAGTCACCAAAACGTCACACTCTAATCTATTATTGGTCGTGTTACAAGAATTCTCTCTCTCTCTCTCTCTCTCTCTCTCTCTCTCTCTCTCTCTCTCTCTCTCTCTCTCTCTCTCTCTCTCTCTCTCTCTCTCTCTCAATCGGAATTGTATAAACTTGACATTTATACTAAGGGGCCCTATATCATACACTATATCGACAGGATGCAATTTACAACAATTGATAAAGAATTAAATCACCGAATTAAAGACAGAATCTTTTGTAATCACACATCCTTATACAGATTAACTTTTCGCACAGACAATAACGGAAATTCGTAAATGAATACCATTGAATAAAGACACGGTTAACGTGTGCTCAGAAGAAATCCTAACAGTGTACAAAACCTCTGTATACCGTACCTCACACGGCATCACCGTATTTATAGAAGCGATTAGGAATGGGAGCAAGCGGAGCACTCTTTTAGGGAGCTTTGTTCATGTGACAACCCATGCTTGACAGGAAAATCACACTTGGCTTCTTATAGAAGATATATATAACACGCTCTTGTATTCTGTATATATACAACAGGACAAATTTTAATCGCGGTGTTTCAAATATATTCATTTCAAATGCACTCATTTCAGAATGTCAATGAAATCAGACAGTGAACTAATGTCGGGAATTGCACTTTGTAAATTGTGGTAATAAATTTCGGTCTTCACCTCCCTTTAACTGATTTCATTTCATTATTTTTACATGCTAACATGTAATAATCACGGGATAGGTAACGTATATAGAACGTATGTGAAAGAGATCCGCAACACCAGAGCATAATAGCTTCAAAACCTCACCATATTTAAGTTTTTCCGCAAAAATATTACTACGTAGTTGGTTGTTTTAAACATGAATACCCCCTAACAGGCTGATTTTATTCGTTGCATTGAATTTTAAGTGAAACAGCACCATGTATGCAAATGACTTTAAAACTACAAAGACTACGTCATGACACCAATATAAGAAATGCACCAAAGAAGGATGGTGGGCGTGTCTTTGCTTCTAAACAAGGCGGATTTTAAATCCGAATCAGAAATAATCTTACTGTTGTCCAGAGAACAAGAGAGAAGGAACTAAGAGCAGAAGCCATCGAGAAAGAAAGCGAAGAACCCGAAGATTTGGTTTACCGGGTCCGTGGGCCTCCATGGAAACGGAGAGTAGTCAAACTACAGGCAATTAATATTTAACAATCGGGAATAGGATGAATTAATTAATTTTGTAGGGATCATAAGATTTGTGTGAATTGGACTAATGAGGGAGTTATGTTTAAATCGAAATACTGATCAATTCTAAAACTATAATGTAGATATGGATATAGAGGCATTTATTTTGCCTGCGTCCATCAAAATCTTATCTTATCTTTTAAACCTCACTGTGTCCAAATTTGACAACATATTTAAATGAGTTATTTAAATATGCAAATTGGATATGATTTTGATCAAGATCTACTTATTATGTAAGTAATCAACACGGACTAGATGAATTCGATTTTAATTTGCTGGTGATTGGAATATCGAGAAAAGCGGACTTACCTCTTACCTTTTCACTCTTTTTCAAAGTTTTATCATCGCAACGCAGTTAACTATTACAATGAACTTATTGGATTTTTTTTTTGTTTCATTGAATGATATATGACTAACCAGTAATCATTGTTTGATTCCAAGATGAGCTTTTGCATTATACATTAATCATAGAAAATGTGTAACACATAAAGCAGGCATCATTTTACAGTGTAAATAAAACCGGTTATCTGTCGTACGACATTTAACGTACACTTACAGAAAAAAAACTAGCGAATAGATACTTTGTTTCCTCAATTAAAGATCAGGCTTTTGTACTGTATATTATTTGGGAAATTTTTAGTGTAAGAGTAGGGGTGCAGAGCTTGTTGATATGGAGATATTTGTTTTTTGGCATTTTAGCATAATCAGTCATTAATGTTCTGACCACATCTTTGTCATCTTTGTTTTTCTTGACACATGTTTTGCATTCCACACAAACACAAATACAAAATGTGTTCAATAGATGGAATAAACAACATACTTAATAACATTTCTAAATTATCACTTCATCATGTGTGACCCCCCCCCCCTCTCTCTCTCTCTCTCTCTCTCTCTCTCTCTCTCTCTCTCTCTCTCTCTCTCTCTCTCTCTCTCTCTCTCTCTCTCTCTCTCTCTCTCTCTCTCTCTCTCTCTCTCTCTCTCTCTCTCTCTCTCTCTCTCTCTCTCTCTCTCTCTCTCTCTCTCTCTCTCTCTCTCTCTCTCTCTCTCTCTCTCTCTCTCTCTCTCTCTCTCTCTCTCTCTCTCTCTCTCTCTCTCTCTCTCTCTCTCTCTCTCTCTCTCTCTCTCTCTCTCTCTCTCTCTCTCTCTCTCTCTCTCTCTCTCTCTCTCTCTCTCTCTCTCTCTCTCTCTCTCTCTCTCTCTCTCTCTCTCTCTCTCTCTCTCTCTCTCTCTCTCTCTCTCTCTCTCTCTCTCTCTCTCTCTCTCTCTCTCTCTCTCTCTCTCTCTCTCTCTCTCTCTCTCTCTCTCTCTCTCTCTCTCTCTCTCTCTCTCTCTCTCTCTCTCTCTCTCTCTCTCTCTCTCTCTCTCTCTCTCTCTCTCTCTCTCTCTCTCTCTCTCTCTCTCTCTCTCTCTCTCTCTCTCTCTCTCTCTCTCTCTCTCTCTCTCTCTCTCTCTCTCTCTCTCTCTCTCTCTCTCTCTCTCTCTCTCTCTCTCTCTCTCTCTCTCTCTCTCTCTCTCTCTCTCTCTCTCTCTCTCTCTCTCTCTCTCTCTCTCTCTCTCTCTCTCTCTCTCTCTCTCTCTCTCCCGCGAGACCGTAATTGTTGGAACGTAGGTTGAGAACCCGGTTTATCGGGACACACATTTCTGAACGTCCGATCGTGAAATTAAACATACCAAAACGTTCCAATTTCCAACTCAA